>NW_027526135.1:0-165615 GCF_052094955.1 Ictidomys tridecemlineatus
TTTTTTAAAATAGCCTTATTTTAAAAATAAGTAATTAATGGGGAAGAGTGGAACCTGCCTGTAATCGCAGGTACTTGGGAGACTAAGGCAGGAGGATCATAAATTTGAAAATTTTCAAGGCCCCCCGCCCCAAATAATTGAAAGGGCTGAGGATATAGCTTCATGGTAGAGTGCCACTGGCTTCAATCCCATGTACAGCAGTAAGTAAGTAAGTAAGTAAGTAAGAAAGAAAGTAAATTGATAAATAGAAGTGAAAGCATTTTTTTCAAGATGATTTTTAACACAGGATTGGTTGGAATCACATCTAAATATTTTTTTAGGTCTCTAAGAGGTTTAGAATTTTCTCCCATTTTTTGCATTTCTCTACTTCTTTTTTACCACAGTGATAGTCCAGGACATATCACATTTTACAAGTGACATCAGTTGTTTCCTGATCACGATCTGTTTGAAGCAGTGAATGTGATTGGTGGGTGCATTTGGTCTGTATCACAGATACAAAGCCTTGCTCACCATGATAGATGGGCGTGTGCATGTGTGTATGTGTGTGTGTGTGTGTGTGTGTGTGTGTGTGTGTGTTATTGGTTGTGGGATTGGTCTTGACTGAGAACACTGACTTATAGTTAGTGGGATGGCAAGTTGGCATCTCAGGCAACATTGATGGCAGAAATCTCAAAGAATATAGCAGGAATCTGCCATCTAAGGCTCAGCAAGCTCAGAACACTTGGTTATCCTAATTGCTATAAATGGAAAGACCCTCACTATTGAGCTTCTCTGAGAGCTGCATCACACTGGGGCGGGAAGAGGAAGTCCATTTCCCTAGAGATGTACCCTGTTTCTATGGAGACTCCAGCTTGTCTTCAAGGGGCTGGTGGGATAGTACCAGTGGATGCTGCCAAGCCCTGGGTAATTCTGAGGAGCCTGCTACTTTATGGGAGGTGGCAGGGTATCAGCCTATGGGGCAAAACTAGGCTCTGTGAAGCTGTGTAAGGCCTGATTTCTAAGCAAGGTACTTGGCAATAGAAACCTCGGAAAACGTCCCATCCCCCACCATGCCATGGGCCACCAGAGAGCCCAGGTGTCTCTCTGGAAGTTAGGCTTGGGTATGAGCAGGGACATCAATGATTGCAGAGTATCAACAATAGGGGACCATAAATTTCTTTCAGGTGAGTGCAGACTGAAAACAGGGACATCTGGAGGGAGATAGACTGGGTTTTAGAAAATCCTCAGATCTCTAGGTCTAGAACACGCAGATAGACCCACTCATGAAATTGTGCATTTGAGTCCAAAGAGCAGGGGTCCATAACTGTGAAACCTGGTTTCCCAGGTTGTAGACACACCTGTTTAATTCAAAAGAGTGATCTGAGTGCTAAAACAAGATCAAAATGAAGTGGTCTGTATCTGAAGACGTGCTGTGTTGAAGGTGGGAGAAAATCTCTGAAGCCCTCATGGAGAAGGATATGGAGAACTTTAAAGTCCTAGTTGAAGAGGACATGGTAAAGACAACAAATTAGTTTGGGCAGGCTGGCCAGCTGGTGGGATCACTCAGGACAACAGGAATATGTAAGGAATAGCAGATGTAGAGGAGGCTTTGTTGGATTTGATTTGAGTAATGTTGAATGTGAGTTATCTGTGGAATAATCAGGTGGAAATGCCCTTCACAGACAGCCGAGAACTGCAGGTGTGGATTTCGGAGTCATTGTCTTGAAGGCAACTGTTACAGCAAAGCGTGAATATGAAATCCCCCAGGAGAATAGAGAAAGTAGAGAAGGAAATAGAGAAAGTAGAAATTCTTGTGATACTTGGTGTTCACGAAAATTGTAGTAAAATTTTATCCAGAAATGACTAAAAACACCACACTATCTAGTTCAATTGTAGGTATTGCATTCTCTAAATAATTTTCCTAAACGAGAGGTTACCTTATTAGCATTGATTTAAAATAAATCAACTTTGAAATGGAGCTGGAAGCTACATGTACTTGACATTTCTTATGTTCTCTGTTTTCTCTATCAACTACCTGGATGAACTTCAAGTAATTTAGAAATCAGTGACATGTACTTTCTTTTAACTCCCCGTATCAAAAAGATCAATATGACAATCTCTTATATAGGTAGATATCTAGATGTTTTCAGAAAAAGAAATAAAATTTCACATAGAAGGCAGTTCCTGCAGATTTTATTATGGGAAATTGGTACATGGTCTGTAGATGTTTAAAAGGGAAAATTAAGTGTACATGTTCAGGGATTTAAAAATACATACTCTTAAGTTGTGCATACTGCTATAGTAAAGGTCTTAAATATAAAGGTCAGTTCAGGAGGGACAATTTCATGGGGCATTAAAAAAATCTCCCAATGTATGTTTATATAATTTTATCTACATATAAGTTTTTCCTTGGTTTTACTGGCTAATTTCTTGTAGGTCACGGGTGTGGGGTAGGGTGAAGGATGATACCCAAACAATTTTTTTTATCCTCTATGCTCTTTATTAATATAGGGCATTAGATTGAATCATCATCATTGTCACCATTAGAATCCATTATTAACAATCATAACTCATGAATGACACTTTGTGACACAATATGTACTTGCTCCTTAAAATTTATATAATGCAGCATAGGAATTAGATCAACTTAATAGTGAACCCTCTGCTCTGCAATAATAATAACCATGATCATCATAATCATCTAGAACATATTTCATAGAAAAATAATTTGAGTGTGAGTCTTCTTAGATTGCTTCAATACGCATAAATGCCTGACTTTAAAAACCTTGTTTAATGTAGTTTAAAAGTGGCATGTTTTCTGTAAAAATTAGATTGAATTTTGGGTAATCCATTCTATCAAAACTCAGTGAATTTCTTTGAAAAGATGAATTTTTACATACCTGAATCCAATCAGGATTTTTCAAATTGAGTAATGAATAGAGACACACATTATATAAAAATACCTAACACTTATTAAATGCCTATAAGACTTTTACATGCATTAACTTATTTGGTTTACACAACAACCTATAAGATAACCTATTATCCCCATTTTACAGAAAAAAGACTTGAAATTAATGCACAATATATTAATGCAAGTAGGAAAAAATCAATAAATCCGTTCAATTTGCATAATGTACATTAATTTGTACATTTAATATGTATTAACAGTTATAATTTAAGAAACAAAAAAGAAATTGACTCAGAAAGTTTATCATGTAATAACTATTATTTGTAGTGATACTTTGTTACCTGATGATAATACCATATATTAGTAAACTGTCTTATTATCTACAATGCCCAGACATTCTTGTCTTTGGTTCTAATAATTCATTGCACATGATTTATAGGCCAACACAGCTTTCATTAAAATTCCAAATCTCAGGGCCTTAAGAAGCTTAAAGTATTTAAATTTCATTAGAAAGTCTGTGCTTCAGTTAAGAACAACTAATTTTAAAATCTAAATATAAACAAAATAAGATAAATAAGTCTAGAGTCTTAAAAGAACTTTTTTTTTTTTTTTGCTTTGGCAATAAATGAAATGTTTTGCTGACTAACCTTAGGGATTCATTTCCTCAAATGAAAAAAAAAAATGGGCATGACCAAAACGAGAAAGAATGGTGTGATCATGAAAACCCTTATGCACATCAGGGAAACAATGATTCCTATTTGATCTCAATAGCACAAGCAATGATTAAAATTTTTAAATCCAATTTTCATGTTGCCCAGTAAATTGCTTAAAACACAAACACACATACACACACACACACACACACAATACAAGGTCAAATTATTCAGAAAAATATCTGAATGATTTCAGGTGCTTTTGGCAATGTGAATTTATTACTGTGAAATCTATGAGTTATCTGGCGTGGCCCAGAGTTGTCCTCATATCCTTCCATGTGGTGTGGGTGCTTGGAGCCAAGGGAAAGATCAGAGGTAATTGTGCAGAACAGTTGACCAAAGTCAGTGAGTTCCAAGTGTTCCCAGTGATTCTGGTCCAAGGACACACTTTGGGGGAGGCTGGGCTCTTTCACCTAACATGCAGGGATGCCCTTACCCCTAACTGGTAGGTTTAAAATCTTAACAAATTCACCAGGAAACAGCCTCCCTCCTGTCTTGGAGACTCAGCACTCAATTCAGCATTTAACATCTTTTTCAGTTCTGATTTTTTGGGGCTGGGGTGTAGGGGGGCAGTTACCGGAGATTGAACTCCCGGGCTTGACCACTGAGCAAAATCCCCAGCCCTATTTTATATTTCATTTAGAGAAAGGGTCTCACTGAATTTTTTGGTGCCTTGTTTTTGCTGAGGCTGTCTTTGAACTCACTATCCTCCTGCCTCAGCCTCCTGAGCTGCTGGGTTAGAGGCGTGCACCACTGTGCCAGCTCTTTCAGTTCTTTTTATTTCACCTGTGCTTCTTCTAGCATAAAGGGGAAAGGGAAGACAAATTATTACCTCTTACGATATGTCAGAGTCTTCTAGTTATAAAATTCTTCAAAACAAAAAGTTCTCTTTTCCATTTAGGATTTTAAAATTTCTTTTCTTGGTAGTGGTTAGTTTCAATTCAAACCAATTTTGTTCCTATAGAGGTTCTAATTTAGTCCTAAGCCAGATCTACTAAGAAACCCAAAGAAGATAAGATCTGATCCCTGTCCTGCTGCTCCCCTCCCCTGACTCAGGCAATGGCAAGGCCCTACTGAGGTGGATGGCTCAAGGCGTTCATCCTCTGGAGGAGCGCAGTATTTTTCTGGGAATGGGCTGATTTGTTTTTGTATTCCTTTAATAAGTATAGTTTTGATATCTCATATGACCGTTAAGTATAAAGGAAAAATCATGACTTTCCCAATTAATGAAACTACTTCTAAAGCATAGATCTGTTTGCTCTAAATGCAATGATTTAGCTATGGAGTGTAAATTGTTAATGTCTAAAGAAAAATTCCCTGTATTTCTTTCAAGGAAGTTTTTGAGAAATTAAATTAAAATCTAGAGAAATAAAATTAATGTTAAGAAGATAGATTAGTGCTTAGTACTGGGCAACTTGTTCTTGTTCCTGTGCACAATGGTTTGTGCTCTTACTTTTGTTTGGTTACAAGTAATAAAAAATTAACTACTTGCCATAACCATGGCACCGGTTCTAGTCACTAAGTCAAGAAAGAATAGTCAAGGTATAGGCCAATAGTTTGGGACATTTGTAACTATTATTAAAAGTTAACTAAGCAGAAACAGCTCAAAGCAAAACTCGAACTGAAAGTACAAATGCTTGCTTATGCATAAGCCAAGATACATTTTTCTATTCTAATTGTAGCTACGTAATATTTTGTTTTGTTTGAATAATGATTCCTGTTTTGTAACCACAAAGTACTTTAAGCCTGCCAAAATGAAAAGTATATATGATCAACTTCACAAGTAAAGATTGGGATCAACACCTTCACTTTGGTGTCTGTGTTGTTTCTCCACCCCCTCTTTCGCTGACTCCTCACCATCCATTCGTCTCCTGAGACCCCCTGTTGGAGCTGGTCTCCGACACTGTCCTTCAACCAACTTACAATCTAATGGGAAGATGAACTCAATATGTGCAGGAAACTTGGTAACAATTCTATGTAATCTACAAATTATCATTATTTTCCCTTAGTGTTTGCTTGGGCAGATCTGGGAATGAAGCACTTAATACTTGTCAAAGCCCCTCATTCAATCTTGAATATGCGCTCCTCCAGGTCCTATTTGGGCCTCTCAATTTTGTTCTAAACACTAGGGCAACACCTTGTGTAAATGTGCACTCAGTAAAGGGTTGAAAAATAAAGAAGGTCTGTCAAGTACATCCATGGAGCAGAGTTTTTAAAAGATTCTTTAAAGACGGTACTGTGTGGGACCTAAAGGATCTAACAGAGATTGACAGAGGTGAGAGGACATTTCTGTTCAGTGGTTCTGGTGCAGATATCTTGCTGAGAAAAATAAAGCCTCTGTGGGCATAAGTGAGGCAGCATAGCCCAGCGGCTTCTGAGAAACTCAGTGTCTCCTGTCTCCTAAACATATCCCTTATGGAGACCATCGGCTCAGTTCCCACAGAACAAGCAGCTCTGCATCTTTCTTTCTCAATCAGTCATCTCAAAGTCAGGTGAATGGGAATGAAGTCACTTATGAGTGACCCCAAAATATAATATTTCTAGAGGAGGGGGGTTGTGTATGAAGTAGATTACTCACAAGCTCCAGGGATTTATTACAGTTAATAAATTGCTTGCAACTCCCCTCCCTAAGCATCCATGTGTTGTATGATAAAGATGAAAACCCCTAGTTAGTGAAGGAATACGTTTCTAAACATAACTTCTTCTACAATAATGACTTTTATTTAAACAGATATTTTGGTAGGTCTATTGTTATGCTATATTGTATCATAATGGGAATGTGTCCCTATACTTTCTCCCTAAAAATTATTTTTTTGTCCTGCTCATCAAAATCAGAGGATTAACATTTAGCATTATCTATTATTTACCATAAGTAATTTTCCACACACATCATCTCACTTAAAGAATTTAGGCATCCCAAAGTTTCTACTTAACAGCAACTCTCATAGAGAGGCGTAGATTTCTGGTTTTGGTGTGGCCCTTGCTGCTCTCCATACTAGCACCTGGGCTGGAAAGAAAGCTCTTGGTAAAACTGGATGTTGGTCTCCATTCAGCACAAAACGGACCTGTTATTCTGAAAGTTGCCTGTCGCATATCTGTGGCCTCATGAATGAGTCAAAATCCTCTGATCTCTCACAATTCATTTTCCTGTGATAGACATTTATAGAGGTCTGGGGCTGACCTGTTGGGAATATGCATTGAGCCTTTCCTCTGCAGCTGCTCTGGGACTCCTTAGTGTGAAAACACAACTCAAGGGCAACGGCTTGAGTTAAATTGCAACAATGGAGAGCAGTTAATTCACTGTTGGATTCATTAATGTCTTGGCAATCACCTGTTCCCAGCATACAGCGAGAAGATCAGCGTCCTCTCTCTTCTAGGATGTGGGTGAGCAAAGTTCAGAGTGAGATTTCTGCTAAGAAGTTGTGGGTGGCTGAAACCTCAAGACTGCCTTCCCTTTCCGCTAGGGAGAGAAGGGATCAGGGTGGGTGTACACTTATTGGGATGGATTTCGCACGGCATATGAAGTTTTTCCTTCATGTTACATACTTTGCCAAATGGACAGATATCAGAAGCCACAATATTAAAAGCATCCCCACTATCTTCAGCTGATCCACTCCTGCTAAGGGCTGATCCCTTACCAAACCTTGTGTGAATTCGTGCCTCTTAATTTTATGATCCTGCTGATGTTCATGACCTGGTGAAGAAATTGTTTGCTATGGAGTTGAAAAGTAGGAGAAAAAAAAGAGTCATCAAACAGCTCTTTTGGGCACAGATGGAGAAAAGACAACAAGCTTGAAAGTCTTGTAGTATTTTACTGCACAAAAATAATAATAAAAGTATTAGATAAAGAGGTAAGTCTCTAAATCTTAAAATTTCCCATAATACAATGGGGTTTTCCTCATGCTTAGGAGAGACACATTAACAGTACTCCTAAAAGATCTTAGAATGAAAAGCCATCAGGGAAAGGCAAAGCTAAAGCACATTTGATGAAGCACTTCACACATTCCAGGGTCATCACAATAAAAGGAATGATAATGATGTGTTGTTAAGAAAGTGAGGAAATCAGAAGTTTTATTTACCACTCTTAATAATAAGGTAAGCTGGTTCCCCTAGTCTGAAAATGATCTGGAACATCTTCAGAAAGTTTAATATGGATTTAACGATCTACCTCTTCCACTCCAACTTACAAACTCAAGATAAATAAAAAAGTTGTCCACCAATGATTTGTACATGAATGTTCATATAATGTTCATATTATATATAATGTTCATATTATATATACGAATCTTATTCATATTAGTCAAAAAGTGAAAATGACCAGGCAGGTCTGTAATCTAGCTACTCAAGAAGCTGAGGCAGGAGGATCACAAATTAAGGGACAACCTGGGCAAATTTGCAAGACCCTGTCTCAAAACAAAAGTGTTGGGCTGTAACTTAGTGGTATAACATTGTTTAGTGTGTAGGAGGCTCCGGGTTCAATCTGCAGTACGACACCCACACAGACACAAAGTAAAAATTACTATCCAGTGGAAAATGAACAAAGAAATGCGGCATTTTCATAAGATGGAAATCAGTCACAATAAGGAGGAATAAACTAAAATACTAATACAAGCTACAATATAACTAAAAATTGCAAACATCCTAAGTGAAAGGAGTCAGATCCAAAAGGCGTATATGGTATTACTTCATTAAAAATATCCACAGAAACTCGAGTGTATACATGGGTCTTTCCACATGTGAAGGAGAAACACAGAAATGGTGTTTATTTAAAACTTAGAATCAAGATCCATTAGGAAAATGCAAGTCAAAGTCACATTGCACATAGCACTTCACATTCACTAGTGATGGCTAGAGCTGCAATATTGGGGAAAAGGAGATTGACTGCTTTGGGTATAAGATTTTTTTCGAGAGAAATGTAATAAAAATATTCTGAAATACCTGTGGATTAGAGAACCCAGGTGAGGTCACAATACTTAGCACAGTGTGCTTCCCCTGGTTGGAGGGGCACCACAGTGGTCATGAGACACTGTGTATGGAGAGAGCGCTCTTGTAATTGCTGCTGAGGAGTTCACATATTTCTACAACTAAGACATTTCCTAGAATGAAACCATCATCTAGTTCTAATCTCACTATACAGTCTGTCTCCCAGTCAGCTTCCTCAGGGCACTCTGGACCTCGTTGCTTCTCAGGCTGTGAATGATGGGCTTCAACATTGTGGTCAACACACAGAAAAGCACAGAGACCAGAATGTCCGTGTTCTGCCTTCTCTGGGCCTGTCATAATGGAAGTTGGCTGTTTCATAGAAGACCACCATGACAGTGAGGGGGGACGCACAGGTGGAGAAGGCCTTCCTCCTGCCCTGGGCAGAGGGAATTCCCAGGATGGCCGCCATGATGAGTGCATAGGAGCCTGCAGTGAAAAGGCAGGGGCTCAGGCCCATGGTGGCACTGACCACGTGGAGCGCAGACTCGTTGACAGAGGTGTCTGACCAGGAGAGCTTCAGAAGCAATGGGGTGTCACAGAGAAACTGGCTGAACTGGTGGGGCCCACACAGAGTGAATGTGATGGCCAGCACCGTGTGTGTGACCAAATTCACCAGCCCACACAGAAAGGACCCAGTAACCAGGCCAACACAGACCTTCACACTCATGATGACTAGGTAATGAGGAGGACGGCAGGTGGCCACACAGCCGTCATACTGGCCACATAGCCAGTAAGACACCTTCTGTGCCAGCACTTGTCACCAAGAAGAAGATCTGGGAAACGCAGCCATCATAAAAATTGGCCTTCTTCTCCCAGAAGAAGTTCACCAGCAGTGCTGGGAGGGTGGTGGATGTGTAGTAGATGTCTAAGAAGCTCAAATTGCTGAGGACAAAGTACATTGGAGTGTGGAGAGCAGGACTGAACCTGGTGGCCACTATTATGAGCCTGTTTCCCAGGAGAGTGTTCAGGTAAATGACCAGAAAGAGCAGGAAGAACCATCCCTGTAGGTTTGAGTGGTTGGAAAATCCCAAGAAGATGAATTCAGTGACAAATGATTGATTGCTCATTTCCAATGTTGTCATAGCTATAAAACAGAGAAAAAGAGACCATGATGAGAATGGACTGAGAGCACCCCAAACAGGCTTGTTAATCTGAAGCAACATGGCAAATAATAGCGAATGAAAAACAGCCTAGAGACTGATAACCTGTGGGACTGGTCTCAGGGAATCAGACCCATGGAGCCGCACACATTTGCAGGGGTGATGGTGGGTGGGAGTAATCAGAGAATTGCTGGAAGCCAACAGAAAGCCATTCGACCTCATCATGGTGTGAAGTCATTTCTCACTGTCTCAGTAATCTCTGTCTCCTGTTGTCCTTTTATGTAAACATAGGATTTTTGGAGAAGTTCATTTTCATTGCAAATGTTAAGAAAAAAATTTACAAAGCAGAGTCATCATCTGCAGAAGCAGTTGGTGTTGCCTTTAGTGTTTTTCAATGTAGAGTTTTTCTCATTTTACATCAATCTTGATCTCTGTGTTCAGAAAGGCAGAAGTTAACTATTCCTGTACAATGCTGAAATTATCAGGGCCAGAGCAAAATAGAGGAAAGAAGTTGATGAAGTGGGTTTGGACTGGCTATCTTAAGTATACAGGGAAGATCCGTGGAGTAGAAGGAGAATTAGAGGGTGTAGAGGTTTGTGAAGGGAGGGAATGTGACAGGTCTTTACGCAGATCATGTTATGTGCACATGGAAGTCTACCACAGGGGACTGCACCTGTATGTATATGTAGAAAGCACCAGTCAGAAATTAACAGATAAATGACCCAAAGAAAGATCAGTAGAGAAAGGAGAATGGGGGCAGGAAAGGGAGGGAGATGGGGGGTGAGGACTGAATGGAGTAAATCAGATTCCATGCACGTAGGATCTGTTCCAAATCAACCCAACTTCTGTGTATAACTATTATGCTCTAATGAAAAATTTAAGAAAATGACATGATCCTATCAGCAAAGAGTGAGATTTGAATTCTTCTTGACCTATTTGTATACCTTTAATTTTTTTTTTTTTTTGTCCAATGGCTCTGGTAATTTCAAAGATGAAGTTTAATAGAAGTGGTGAAAGAGGGGGCACCCTGTCTTCTTCCAGTTTTTAGAGTGAATGCTTTCAACCTTTCTCCACTTAGAATGATGCTGCCTTGGGTTTAGCATAAATAGCTTTTTACAATGCTTTTACAAAGTTCTTTCTGTCACTAGTTCTTTCTAGTGTTTCTATTGTTTTGACAGGTAGGGGTGCTATATTTGGTAAAATGCTATTTCTGCATCTATTGAGATGATCAATAAACTTACATCTCTCTTAAATAAACTTAATCTCTCTCCTTTGGCTAAACATTCAGATCATCTCCAGTCCTATAAATATTTTAAGGAACATTTTCCTACATAAACCTATGTGATAGTTTCGAATTATCTCTTCAGAATAAAATTTAAATCTGACATAAAAAAAATTTGTTGTGCAGTTTCTATTTAAAACTAGCTTATGGGAGACATTATATTAAGTGAAATAAGCCAGAGACATAAAGAGAAATAGCAGTTTTTCACTTCTTTTTGGAAGCTAAAATGTTGCTCTCAGAGAAGTAGGGAGTAGAGTGGTGGTTACTGGAGTCTGGGAAAGAATCACTAAAATCATTGTGAGTCTGATTTCTCAAAGACGCATGTGAAGGACTGTCTGAAACATGCCCTCTGAATGTGGTCTTTAAAAAAAAAAGAGTGGACTTCTAATAGGGTCCTCAGAAAATCTCTCTTCTCTCCTCAGTTGGCAGCATGAGGTCCATGGGTCTCGCTGCCTAGGAGCTAGCTGTGGTGTGCAAATGGGCAGGACCACGACGGCTGGAGAATCTCAATAATCACTAGTAGACCGCATTCTAGGTGAGGGCAGGCTGGAAACAGGCCATCCAGAAGGAAAATTCTTGAGCTCTGAAAATGACAGAATCTGTGGATTTAGGAAATGGTTGTGGGTCCAATCCACTCATAACACCTACTCCCTGGGTCAGTCCACGGTTGCCACAGTTACCACAGGCCTCACCAGAACAACCCAAAGGGTGAGATGCACTCTGGCCTCCTGGCTTGGATGTTTGGTCTGGGGCCAGCTTACCCATTGCTGCCGGCCTGAGATAAGGTGAGACACCTAGGTAGAAGGGAACAAGGGGGGAAGCATCCCTAGCTCATGGCAGCCAGAAGGTTGGGGCGGGGGAGGGGACAGGAGGAGACAGTTCACAGGGGACAAGATGTGATTCCCCAGGGCATGTCCCTGGCCACACTCCACCTGCCCACACTCCTCTCAGTACAGTGGGCCTTTCAGATAATTAACCCACAAAATGGATGGATCCACAGATTAGGGCACAAGTCTCAAAGTCTAATAATTTCACCTCTTAACACTGCTACTGTGGGTGACCCTGAGCTTTTGGTGGGGGGATACCTTATTTCTAAGCCATAATAGTCTCTACAGTCCATGTGCTTTGGTTAGAATACCTTCATGTCGTTTGGGAGAGTAATCGCGTGCCAAAACAAGATTAAAAGGAAATATCTGGTAACTGAAGATGTGACATTTGGAGCTTGGGGAAAAGCTCTGAAGAGGAGCCCTGGGTGGAGCACTTTAAAATCCTAGTGACGAGGACCTAAGAGAGCACCTAGTCTGTGGGGTAGCTGAGTGGCAGTGGGATCACTCATTAAAATAGAAAATAAATGAGAAGGAGCATGTCTGGAGAGAGAAAAGGAGGAAAGGAGGTTTGGCCTGGAGTCTGGGTACCTGCGGGGTCTTTCCAAGGAGATTCCAGGAGGCAGCGGGACAGGTTTTCAGGAGATAGGTCTGGGAGTCATGGCTTAGAGTGACTGTGGAAGTAACAGGTGCTCATAAAGCCAAAAGAGAGCAGGCTGAGGAGAGAGGGCCTGATGGACTGTTCAGAAAAGAAGGTGTCCAGAAAGAGGCTCACCAGCTATCAGCAATCATTCTGCACCACAGTGTCAAAGCTCTGCTCTCTGTACCAGGCCTTCTGCACCCCAGTGTAAAACCTCTGCTCTCTATAACAGTCCTTCTGCACCCCAGTCTATAACCTCTGCTCTCTGCAACAATCCTTCTCCATCCCAGACTCCAAGTTCTACTCTCGGGAACACTCTTTCTGCACCCCAGTCTCGAACATCTGCTATCTGCAACAGTCCTTCTGCACCTCAATCTGAAAACTCTGCTCTCTGCAACAATCATTCTGGACCCCAGTCTCCAACCTCTGCTCCCTGAAAGAAAACTTCTGCACCCCATTCTCCATGTTCTGCTCTCTGAAAGAGTCTTTCTGCACCCCACTCTAGAACATCTGTTCTCTGCAACAGTCCTTCTGCACCTAAGTCTGAAAACTCTGCTCTCTGCAACAATCATTCTGAAACCCAGTCTTCATTCTCTGCTCTCTGTAACAGTCCTTCTGAACCTCAGTCTCCAAACTCTGCTCTCCATAATATTCTTCTGCACACCAGTTTCCAAACTGTGATATCTGTAACAGGCCTTCTCCACCCCAGTCTCCAACCTCTGCTCCCTGAAAGAATCCTTCTGCACCCCAGTCTCCAAGTTCTGCTCTCTGTAACAGGCCTTCAGAACCCCAGTATCAAACCTCTGCTCTCTTTAACAGGCCTTATTCACCCCAGTCTCCAACCTCTTCTCTCTTAAATGATCATTCTACACCTCAGTCTCAAACGTCTGCTCTCTGCAAAAGTCCTTCTAAACCTCAGTCTCCAAACTCTGCTCTCTGTAACATTTTTCTGCACCCCAGTCTCCAAACTCTTCTCTCTGTAACAGTCCTTCTGCACCCGAGTATCCAACCATTGCTCTCTGTAAAAAAACCTTCTGCACCTCAGTCTCAAAACTCTACTCTCTGCAAAGGTTCTTCTGCACCCCAGTCTCCAACCTGTGCTCTCTGTAATAGTCCTTCTGCACCCCAGATTCTAACATCTGCTCTCTGCAATGATCCTTCTTCTACCCTGTCTGCAAACTTTGCTCTCTGTAAAAGTCTTTTTGTTTCACAGTCTCCACCCTCTTCACTTTGTAATGGTCCATCTGCTCCCCAATTGCCAACCTCTGCTTTCTGTAACAGTACTTCTGCACCCCAGTCTCCAAACTCTTCTCTCTTAAACGATCTTTCTGCACCTCAGTCTCCTAACTCTGCTCTCTATAAAAGTCCTTCTGCACCTCAGTCTCCATTCTTTGCTCTCTGTAATACTATTTCTGCACCCCAGTATTCAATCTCTGCTCTCTGTAACAATCCGTCTGCACCTCTGTGTCCAACGTCTGCTCTCAGTAACAGTCCTTCTGCACTCCAGTCTCCAAACTTTGCTCTCTGTAATAGTCCTTCTGTACCTCAGTCTCCAAACTCTACTCTCTATAACGGCCCTTCTGCACCCTAATTGCCAACTTCTGCTTTCTGAAACAGTTCTTCTGCACCTCAGACTCCAACCTCTGCTCTCTGTAACAGACCTTCAAAGCCTCAGTCTGAAATCTCTGCTGTCTGCAACAATCCTTCTAAACCCCAGTCTCCAAACTGTGCTATCTGTAACAATCCTTATGCACGCCAGTCTCCAACATCTGCTCTTCGTAACAGGTCTTCTACAACTCAGTCTCCAAAGTCTGCTCTCTGTAACAGGCCTTCTGCACCCCAGTCTCCAACCTCTTCTCCCTGCAACATTCCTACTGCACCATAATCTCCAACCCCTGCTTTTTGTAAGATCCTTCTGCATCCCGTTTTCCAAACTTTTCTCCCTGTAGCAGTCATTCTGCACCTCAGTCTCCAAGCTCATCCCTCTGCAACGGCGCTTCTTCACCCCAGTATCCAACCTCTGTTCTCTGCAGCAGTCCTTCTGCACCCAGGCTACAAACTCTGCTCTCTGTAACAGTCCTTCTGAACCCCAGACTCCAAACTCTACTTTCCGTATCAGTTATTCTGCACCCCAGTCTAAAACCTCTGCTCTCTGTAACAGTCCTTTTTCATCTCAGTCTCCAACCTCTGCTCTCTGCAATAGTCCTTCTGCACCCAGTCTCCAAGCTCTTCTCTCTGTAAGATCCTTCTGCACCCCATTTTCCAAACTTTGCTCTCTCTAACAGTCATTCTGCACCTCAGTCTCCAACCTCATCCCTCTTCAATGGCACTTCTGCACCCCAGTATCCAACCTCTGTTCTCTGCAGCAGTCCTTCTGCTCCCCAGGCTACAAACTCTGCTATCTGTAACAGTCCTTCTGTACTCCAGTCTCCAAACTCTACTTTCCGTATCAGTTATTCTGCCCCCCAGTCTAAAACCTCTGCTCTCTGTAATAGTTCGTCTGCACCTCAGTCTCCAACCTCTGCTCTCTGCAACAGTCTTTCTGCACCCCAGTCTCCAACCTCTGCTCTCTGCAAAAACTTTTTTACACACCAGTCTCCAATATCTGCTCTCTGCAATGATCCTTCTGCATCCAAGTCTCCAATGTCTGCTCTCTGCAACAGTCCTTCTACACAGCAGTCTCAAACCTCTGCTCTCTTTACAGTCCTTCTGCACCCCAGTCCCAACCTCTGCTCTCTGTAACATCTCTTCTGCACCCCAGTCTTTAAACTGTGCTCTCTGTAACTATCCTACTGAACCCCGGTCTCCAAACTCTGCTCTCTGTAGTGATCCTTCTGCACCTCTGTCTCCAACCTTTGCTCTCTGTAACGATCCTTCTTCACCTCAGTCTCCAACGTCTGTTTTCTGCAACAGTCCTTCTGACCCCAGTCTCCAGCCTCTGCTCTCTGTAACATCCTTCTGCACCCCAGTTTACAAACTCTGCTCTAGGTGACATTCCTTCTGCACCTCAGTCTCCACCCTCTTCTCTTTGTAACAGTACTTCTGTACCTCAGTCTCCAATCTCTGCTCACTGAAACATTTCTTCTGCACCCCAGTCTACAAACTGTACTCTCAATAACTGTCTTTCTGACCTCAGTCTCCAACCTCTTCTCTCTGTACTGATCCTTCTGCACCTCAGTCTCCAACCTCTTCTCTCTGCAACGATCCTTCTGCACCTAAGTTTCCAACCTCTGCTCTCTGCAACGATCCATCTGCACCCCAGTTTACAACCTCTGCTCTCTGTAACAGTCCTTCTACACTTCAGTCTCCAACCTCTCCTCTCTCTACCAATTGTTCTGCTCCCCAATCTCGAACCTCTGCTCTCTGTAACAATCCTTCTGCAACTCAGTCTCCAACGTCTGCTCTCTGCAACAGTCATTCTGCACCCAAGTCTCCAACCTGTGCTCTCTGTAACTGTCCTGCTGCACCCCAGTCTCCAACCTCTGCTCTCTGCAACGATCCTTCTGCACCCAAGTCTCCATCCTTTGCTCTCTGTAAGAATCCTTTTGCACCCCAGTCTCGAACATGTCCTCTCTGTAAAAGTTTTTCTGCACCTCAGTCTTCAAGTTCTGCAATCTGTAACAGTCCTTATGCACCCCAGTCTCAAACCTCTGCACTAAGAAATGATCTTTCTGCACCTCAGTCTCCAACCTCTGCTCTCTTTAATAGTCCTTGCTGCACCCCAGTATCCAATATCTACTCTCTGCAAAAATCCTTCTTCTCCCCAGGATCCAAACTCTGCTCTCTGCAAGGGTCCTTATACATCCGAGTTTCCAAAATCTGCTATCTGTAACAGTCCTTCTTCACCTCAGTCTCCAAACTCTTCTCTCTGAAACAGTCCTTCTGCACCCCTGTCTCCAACCTTTGCTCTCAGTAAGAGTACTTCTGCACCCAAATCTCCAAACTCTGCTCTGTGTAACACTCTTTCTGCACCCCAGGCTCCACCCTCTACTCTCTGTTAAAGTCCTTCTGCACCTCAGTGTCCAACCTCTGCTCTCTGTAAAATTTTTCTGCAACCCATTCTACAAACGCTGCTCTCTGTAACAGTCTTCTGCAAACTAGTCTCCAAACTCTGCTCTCTTTAACAAGCCTTCTGCACCCCAGTCTCCAACCTCTGCTCTCTGTAACAGGTCTTCTGCACCCAAGTCTCCAAATTCTGCTCTCTGTAACAGGCTTTCTTAACCCCAGTCTCCAACCTCTTCTCACTGCAACGATCCTTCTGAACCTCAGTCTCCAAACATTTCTCTCTGCAAGAGTCTTTCTAAACCGCAGTCTCCAACCTCTGCTCTCTGCAACAATCATTCTGCACCCCAGTATCCAAACTCTGCTCTCTGTTTCAGTCGCTCTGCACCCCAAGATCCAACATCTGCTCTCTGAAAGAGTCCTTCTGCACCTCAGTCTGAAAACTCGGCAATCTGCAAAAATCCTTCTGCAACCGAGTTTCCAAACTCTTCTGTATGTAACAGTCATTCTGAACCTCAGTCTACAAAATGCTCTCTGTAAGATCCTTCTGCAACCCAGTCTCGACATTATGCTATCTTTAACAGTCCTTCTGCACCCTAGTCTCTAAACTCTGCTCTCTGTAACAGGCGTTCTGCACCCAGTCTCTAATCTCTGCTCTCTGTAACAGGCCTTCTGCACCCCAGTCTCCAACCTCTGGTCTCTGTAACAATCCTTCTGCAACTCAGTCTCCGACTTCTGCTCTCTGCAACGGTTTTCTGAACCCCAGTCTCCACCCTCTGTTCTCTGTAAAAGTCCTTCTACACCTCAGTCTCCAACCTCTGCTCTCTGTAAAAGTCCTTCTGCACCTCAGTCTCCATCCTTTGCTTTCTGTAATTGTCCTTCTGCATCCCAGTCTCCAATTTCTGCTCTCTTTAACAATCCTTCTGCACCTCTGTCTCCAACGTCTGCTCTCTGTAACAGTCCTACTGCACCCAGTCTCCCACATCTGCTCACTGCAATGCTCCTTCTGCACCCCAGTCTCCAACCTCTTCTCTCTATAACGCTCCTTCTGCACCCCAATTTCCAACCTCTCCTCTCTGCAACAGTCCTTCTAAGCCTCAGTCTGAAACTTCTGCTCGCTGCAACAATCCTTCTAAACAACAGTCTCCAAACTGTGCTATCTGTAACAATCCTTCTGCACCCCAGTCTCCAACACCTGCTCTCTGTAACAGGTTTTCTGCAACTTAGTCTCCAAACTGTGCTCTCTGTATCAGCCGTTCTCCACCCAATTCTTTAACCTCTGCTCTCTGCAAAAGTTCTTCTGCACCCCAGTCTCCAACCTCTGCTCTCTGCAAACGTCTTATTATACCCCAGTAACCAACATCTGCTCTCTGCAACGATCTTTCTGCATCCCAGTCTCCAACGTCTGCCTTCTGCAACAGTTCTTCTACACACGAGTCTCCAACCTCTGCTCTCTGCTACAGTTCTTCTGCACCCCAGTCTACAACCTCATCTCCCTTCAACATTTCTTCTGCACCGCAGTCTCTAACCTGTGCTCTCTGTACCTATCCTACTGCACCCCGGTCTCCTAACTCTGCTCTCTGTAGAGATTTTTCAGCACCTCAGTCTCCAACCTTTGCTCTCTGCAACGATCCTTCTGCATCCCATTCTCCAACCTCTGCTCTCTGCAACAGTCCTTCTGCACCGCAGTCTCCAAGCTCTGCTCTCTGTAACAGTCCTTCTGCACATCAGTGTCCAAACGCTGCTCTCTGTAACAATCCTTCTGCACCTCATGTCCAAACTCTGCTCTCTGTTACAGGCCTTCTGCACCACAGTCTCCAATCTCTGCTTTCTGTAAAAGTTCTTCTGAACCCAAATCTCCAAACTCTTCTTTCTGTAACACTCCTTCTGCACCCCAGTCTCCATCCTCTGCTCTCTGTAAGAATCCATTGACACCTCTGTCTCCAACCTTTCCTCTCTGTAAAAGTCCTTCTGCACCTCAGTATCCAACCTCTGCAATCTGTAACGGTCCATCTGCACCCCAGTCTCCAACCTCTTCTCTCTGTATCAGTCCTTCTGCACCCAGGTCTCCAAACTCTGCTCTCTGCAACATTTCTTCTGCACCCCAGTCTTCAACCTGTGCTCTCTGTGACAGTCCTTCTGCACCCCAGTCTCCAACATCTGCTCTCTGCAACGATCCTTCTTCAATCCAGTCTCCAAACTCTGCTCTCTGTAAAAGTCCTTTTGTATCGCATTCTCCAACCTCTTCTACTTTTAATGGTCCATCTGCTCCCCAATTGCCAACCTCTGCTTTCCGTAACAGTCCTTCGGCACCCCAGTCTCCAAACTCTTCTCTCTGAAATGATTGTTCTGCACCACAGTCTCCAAACTCTGGTCTCTTTAAAAGTCCTTTTGCACCTCAGTCTCCATTTGTTGCTCTCTCTAATGGTCCTTCTGCACCCCAGTCTCCAATCTCTGCTTGCTGTAACAATCCCATTGCACCTTTATCTTTAACGTCTGCTCTCTGTAACAGTCCTTCTGCACCCCAGTCTCCAAACTCTGCTCACTGTAACAGTCCTTCTGTACCGCAGTCTCCAACCTCTTCTCTCTATAACGGTACTTCTGCACCCCAAATGCCAACCTCTGTTTTCTGAAACATTCCTTCTGCACCTTAAACTCCAAACTCTGCTCTCTGTAACAGTCCTTCTAAGCCACAGTCTGAAACCCCTGCTCTCTGCAACAATGTTTCTAAACCCCAGTCTTCAAACTGTGCTATCTGTAACAATCCTTTTGCTCCCCAGTCTCAAACATCTGCTCTCTGTAAGAGGTCTTCTGCAACTCAGTTTCCAAAGTCTGCTCTCTGTAACAGGCCTTCTGCACCCCAGTCTCCAACGTCTGGCTCTGCAAAAGTCCTCCTACACCCCAGTCTCCCACCTCCTCTCTCTGCAAAGATCCTTCAGCATCCCATTCTCCAACGTCTGCTCTTTGTAAGGTCCTTCTGCAACCCATTCTCCAAACGCTGCTCTCTGTAAGAGTCTTCTGCACCCCAGTCTCCAAACTCTGCTCTCTGTAACAGGCCTTCTGCACCCCAGTCTTCAAACTATTCTCTGTGTAAAACGCCTTCTGAACCCCAGTCTCCAACATCTGCTCTCTTCAACGATCCTTCTTCTACCCAGTCTCCAAACTCTGCTCTCTGTAAAACTGCTTTTGTATCGCAGTCTCCAACCTCTTCTCTTTGTAACGGTCCATCTGCTCCCCAATTGCCAAACTCTGCTTTCTGTAACAGTCCTTCTGCACCCCAGTCTCCAAACTCTTCCTTCTGTAAAGATCTTTCTGCACCTCATTCTCCAACCTCTGCTCTCCATAAAAGTCCTTCTGCACCTCAGTCTCCACCCTTTGCTCTCTGTAATTGTCCTTCTGCACCCCAGTCTCCAAATCTGCTCTCTGTAACAATTCTTCTGCACTTCTGTCTCCAACGTCTGCTCTCTGTAATAGTCTTTCTGGACCCCAGTCTCCCACATCTGATCTCTGCAACGGTCCTTCTGCACGCCAGTCTCCAAACTCTGCTCTCTGTAACAGTCCTTCTGTATGGAAGTCTACAACCTCTTCTCTCTATAACGGTCCTTCTGCACCGAAATTTTCAACCTCTGCTCTCTGTAACAGTCCTTCTAAGCCTCAGTCTGAAACTTCTGCTCTCTGCAACAATCCTTCTAAACAACAGTCTCCAAACTGTGCCATCAGTAGCAATCCTTCTGCACCCCAGTTTTCAACATCTGCTCTCTGTAACAGGTTTTCTGCAACCCAGTCTCTAAACTCTGCTCTCTGTAACAGGCCTTCTACACCCCAGACTCCAACCTCTGCTCTCTGCAACAATCCTTCTGCATCCCAGTCCCCAAAGTCTGCTCTCTGTAAGATCCTTCTGCACACCGTTATCCAAACTTTGCTCTCTGTAACAGTCAATTTGCACCTCAGTCTCCAACCTCATCACTCTGCAACGGCCATTGTGCACCCCAGTATTCAACCTCTGTTCTCTGCAGCTGTCCTTCTGCACCCCAGGCTACACACTCTGCTCTCAGTAACAGTCCTTCTGCACCCCAGTCTCCAACCTCTACTTTCAGTATCAGTTATTCTGCACCCCAGTCTAAAACCTCTGCTCAATGTAACAGTCCTTCTGCACCTCAGTCTACAAAGTGTGCTCTCTGTAACATTCTTTTTACAACCCAGTCTCCAACCTCTGCTCTCTGTTACAGTCCTTCTGCACCTCAGTCTCCAACCTCTGCTCTCTGCAACATTTCTTCTGCACCCAGTCTCCAACCTGTGCTCTCTGAAACTATCCTACTGAACCACGGTCCTCAAAATCTGCTCTCTGTAGCTATCCTTCTGCACCTCAGTCTTCAACCTCTGCTCTCTGCAACGATCCTTCTGGATCCCAGTTTCCCACATGTGCTCCCTACAACGGTCCTTCTGCACCCCAGTCTCCAAACTCTGCTCTCTGTAACAGTCCTTCTGTTCGGCTATCTCCAACCTCTTCTCTCTATAACGGTCCTTCTGCATCCCAATTTTCAACCACTGCTCTCTGTAACAGTTTTTCTAAGCCTTAATCTGAAACTTCTGCTCTCTCCAACAATCCTTCTGAACCCCAGTCTCCAAACTGTGCTATCTGTAACAATCTTTCTGCACCCCAGCCTCCAACATCTACTTTCTGAAACAGGTTTTCTGCAACCCAGTATCCAAACTCTGCTCTCTGTAACAGGCCTTCTGCACCTCAGTATTCAAACTCTGCTCTCTGCAAAACTCCTTCTACATCCCAGTCTCAAACCTCTGCTCTCTGCAACAATCCTTCTTCTACCCAGTCTTCAAACTCTGCTCACTGTAAAAGTCCTTTTGTATCGCAGTCTCCAACCTCTTCTCTTTGTAACAGTCCTTCTAAGCCTCAATCTGAAACCTCTGCTCTCTACATCGGTCCTACTACACCCCAGTCTTCAAACTGTGCTATCTGTAACAATCCTTCTGCACCCAAGTCTCCAACATCTGCTCTCTGTAAAAGGTCTTCTGCAACCCAGTCTCCAAACTCTGCTCTCTGTAACAGTCCTTCTGCACCTCAGTCTCCAACCTCATCACTCTGCAACGGACCTTCTGCTCCCCAGTCTCCAACTTATGCTTTCTGTAACTATCCTACTGCACCCTGGTCTCCAAACTCTGCTCTCTGTAGCGATCCTTCTGCACCCAAGTCTCCAAACTCAGCTCTCAGCAACAGTCCTAATGCACCCCATACTCCAAGCTCTGGTCTCTGTAACAGTCCTTCTGCACAAAATCTGTTCTCTGTATAATCCTTCTGCAACTCAGTCTCCAACTTCTGCTCTCTACAATGATCCTTCGGAACCACAGTCTCCAACCTCTGCTCTCTGTAACAGTTCTTCTGAACCCCAATCTCCAAACTCTGCTCTCTTTAACACTCCTTCTCCACGCCAGTCTCCATCCTCTGCTCTCTGTAAGAATCCTTTGACACCCCAGTCTCCAACCTCTCCTCTCTGTAAAAGTCCTTTTGCACCTCAGTATTCAACCTCTGCAATCTGTAACGGTCCTGTTGCACCCCAGTTTCCAACCTCTACTCTCTGAAATGATCCTTCTGCACCTCAATCTCCAACCTCTGCTCTCTGTAACAATCGTTCTGCTCCCCAGTCTCCAACATCTGCTCTCTGCAACAATCCTTCTTCTCCCCAAGCTTTAAGCTCTGCTCTCTGCAATGATCCTTCTGCACCCCAGTTTTCAAACTCTGCTCTCTGTAACAGTCTTTCTGGACCTCATTCTCCAAACTATGCTCTCTGCAATAGTCCTTCTGCAGCTCAGTCTCCAACTTCTGCACTCTGTGAGATCCTTCTGCACCCCTGTCTCCAAGCTCTGCTTATTTCAACGATCATTCTGCACCCCAGTGTCCAACCTCTGCTCTATGTAACAGGATTTTGCACCTCAGTCTCCAAACTCTGCTCTCTACAATAGTTTTTCTGCACCCCAGTCTCCAACTTCTGCTCTCTCTAAGAGTCCTTCTGCACAACAGTCTCCAAACTCTGCTCTCTGCAACATTCCTTCTGCAGCCCAGTCTCCATCCTCTGCTGTCTGCAACAGTCCTTCTGCGCCCCAGTCTAAAACCTCTGATTTCTGCAACAGTCCCTCTGCACCCCAGTCTCCAAACTCTGCTCTCTATAACCATCCTTCTGCACCTCAGTCTCAAACCTCTGTTCTCTGCAATGGTCCTTCTGCACCTAAGTCTCCAACCTCTACTCTCTTTAACAGTCTTTCTGCACTTCACTCTCCAACCTCTGCTCTCTGTAGGATCCTTCTAAAACCCAGTCTCAAAACTCTACTCTCTGTATCTATCCTTCTGCACCTCAGTCTCCAACCTCTGCTTTCTGTAACAGTTCATCTGCACCTCAGTATGACACCTCTGCTCTCGGCACAATCCTTCTGCACCCCAGTCTTCAGGCACTGCTCTCTGTAACAGTCCACCTGCACCTCAGTCTCCAACCTCTGCTCTCTGTAAGATCCTTCAGGAACTCAGTCTCGAAACTCTGCTCTCTGTAACAGTCCTTCTGCACCCTAGTCTCCAACCTCTTCTCTCTGTAACAGGCCTTCTGCACTCCAGTCTTAAACTCCCTCTCTGTAGCAGGCTTTCTGCACCCCAGTCTTCAATCTCTGCTCTCTGCAATGATCCTTCTGTACCCCAGTCTCCAACCTCTGATCTCTTCAACAGTCCTTTTGCAACTCTGTCTAGAACTTCAGCTCTCTGTAAGATCCTTCTGAACCCTTGTCTCCAAGCTCTTCTTATTGCAACGATCCTTCTGAACCCCAGTGTCCAACCTCTGCTCTATGTAACAGTCTTTCTCCACCTCAGTCTGAAACTTCTGCTCTCTTCATTATCCTTCTGCACCCCAGTCTCCAACCACTGCTCTCTGTAACAGTACACCTGCATATCAGTCTCTAACCTCTGCTCTCTGTAAGATTCTTCAGAAACCCAGTCTCCAAACTCTGGTCTCTATAACAGTCCTTCTGCACCCCAGTTTCCAACCTCTCCTGTCTGTAACAAGCCTTCTGCACTCCAGTCACCATACTGTGCTCTAAGTAGCTGGCCTTCTGCACCCCAGTCTCAGAACTCTGCTCTCTGCAATGATCCTTCTGTATCCCAATCTCCAACCTCTACTCTCTGCAATGATCCTACTGCACCCCAGTCTCTAACCTCTTATCTCTGCAACAGTCCTTCTGCACCTCAGTCTCTAACTTCTGCACTCTGTGAGATCCTTCTGCACCCCTGTCTTCAAGCTCTGCTTATTTCAACGATCATTCTGCACAACAGTGTCCATCCTCTGCTCTATGTATTAGGATTTTGCACCTCAATCTCCAACATCTGCTCTCTACAACAGTCCTTCTGCACCCCAGTCTCCAACTTCTGCTTTCTCTAAGAGTCTTTCTGCAAAACAGTCTCCAAACCCTGCTCGCTGCAACATTCCTTCTGCAGCCCAGTCTCCATCCTCTGCTGTCTGTAACAGTCCTTCTGCACCCCAGTCTCAAACCTCTGATCTCTGCAACAGTCCCTCTGCACCCCAGTCTTCAAACTCTGCTCTCTATAACAATCCTTCGCACCTCAGTCTCCAACCTCTGTTCTCTGCAATGGTCCTTCTGAACCTAAGTCTCCAACCTCTACTCTCTGTAACAGTCCTTCTGCACTTCACTCTCCAACCTCTGCTCTCTGTAGGATCCTTCTAAATCTCAGTATCAAAATTCTGCTCTCTGTATCTATCCTTCTGCACCTCAGTCTCCAACCTCTGCTTTCTGTAACAGTTCATCTGCACCTCAGTATGAAACCTCTGCTCTCTGCACGATCCTTCTGCACCCCAGTCTTTAGGCACTGCTCTCTGTAACAGTCCACCTTCACCTCAGTCTCCAACCTCTGCTCTCTCTAAGATCTTTCAGGAACTCAGTCTCGAAACTCTGCTCTCTATAATGGTCCTTCTGCACCCTAGTCTCCAAGCTCTCCTCTCTGTAACAGGACTTCTGCACGCCAGTCTTTAAACTCCCTCTCTGTAGCAGCCTTTCTGCACTCAAGTCTTCAACTTCTGCTCTCTGCAATGATCCTACTGCACCCCAGTCTCCAACCTCTGCTCTCGGCAATGATCCTACTGCACCCCAGTCTCCAACCTCTAATCTCTTCAACAGTCCTTTTGCAACTCTGTCTAGAACTTCAGCTCTCTGTTAGATCTTTCTGAACCCCTGTCTCCAAGATCTTCTTATTGCAACGATCCTTCTGAACCCCAGTGTACAACTTCTGCTCTATGTAACAAAATTTTGCACCTCAGTCTCCAACTTCTGCTCTCTGTAACAGTCCTTCTGCACCTCTGTCTCCAACTTCTGCTCTCTCTAAGAGTCTTTCTGCAACTCAGTCTCTAACCTCCGCTCCCTGTAAAAGTCCTTCTGCACCTCAGTCTGAAACCTCTACTCTCTTCATGATCCTACTGCACCCCAGTCTCCAACCACTGCTCTCTGTAACAGTACACCTGCATATCAGTCTCTAACCTCTGCTCTCTGTAAGATTCTTCAGAAACCCAGTCTCCAAACTCTGGTCTCTATAACAGTCCTTATGCACCCCAGTCTCCAAACTCTCCTGTCTGTAACAAGCCTTCTGCACTCCAGTCACCATACTGTGCTCTCTGTAGCCGGCCCTTCTGCACCCCAGTCTCAAACTCTGCTCCCTGCAATGATCCTTCTGCATCCCAATCTCCAACCTCTCCTCTCTGCAATGATCCTACTGCACCCCAGTCTAAAACCTCTTATCTCTGCAACAGTCCTTCAGCACCTCAATCTCTAAACTTCTGCTCTCTGTAAGATTTTTCTGCACCCCCGTCTCCAAACACTGTTTTCTGTAACAATCCCTCTGCACCTCAGTGTGCAAACTCTGTTCTCTACAATGGTCCTTCTGCACCCCAGTCTCAAACATCTGCTCTCTGCAACAGTCCTTCTACACCCCAGTCTTCAACATCTGGTCTCTGCAACAGTCCTTCTGCACCACAGTCTGAAAACTCTGCTGTCTAAAACGAAACTCCTTCACCCAAGTCTCCTACCTCTGCTGTCTGTTACAATCCTTCTGCACCTCAGTCTCTGTAATCCGCTCTCTGTAAGATTCATCTGAACCCCAGTCTCCAACATCTGCTCTCTGTAACAGTCCTTCTGCACCTCAGTCTCCAACCTCTGCTCTCTGCAATAGCCTTCTGTACCCCAGTCTGCAAACTATGCTCTCAGAAACGATCTTTCTAGACCCCAGTCTCCAACGTCTTCTCTCTGCAACCAGTCCTTCTGCACCACAGTCTCCAACCTCTGCTCACTGTAAGATCTTTTTGCACTCCAGTTTCCAAACTCTGCTCTTTTTAACATTTCTTCTCCACTCGAGTCGCCAACCTCTACTTTCTGCAAGGTTCCTGCGACACCCCAGTCTTCAAACTCTGTCGTCTGCAACAGTCCTTCTGCTCCCCAGTCTCCAATATCTGCTCTCTGTAACAGTCCTTCTGTACCGCATTCACCAAACTCTGCTCTCTGTAACGATCCTTCTGTACCCCAGTCTCCAACCTCTGCTTTCTGTATCAGTCCTTCTGAACCCCAGTCTTCAACCTCTGCTCTCTGTGTCCTATCCTTCTTCACCTCAGTCTCCTACCTGTGCTTTCTGTAACAGTCCTTCTGCACCCAAGTCTCCAACCTCTGCTCTCTGTAACAATCCTTCTGCACAACAATTTCCAACCTCTCTTTTCTGTAACAGTCTTTCTGCACCTCAATCTCCAAACTCTGCTCTCTGTAACAGTACTTCTGCACCTCAGTCTGAAACCTCTCCTCTCCACGATCCTTCTGCACCCTAGTCTCCAACCACTGCTCTGTGTGACAGTCCACCTGCACCTTAGTCTCCAACCTCTGATCTCTGTAAGATTCTTCCGCAACCCTTTGTTCAAAATCTGCTCTCTGTACCAGTTCTTCTGCACCGAAGCCTTCAAACTCTCATCTCTCTAACAGGCCTTCTGCACGCTAGTCTCTAAATCTGCTCTCTTTAGCAGGCCTTTCTGCACGCATGTCTCCAACCTCTGCTCTCTGCAACGATCCTTATGCACCCCAGTCTTTAACCTTTTCTCTCTGCAATGATCCTACTACAACCACAATCTCCAACCTCTGATCTCTACAACAGTCCTTCTGCACCTGACTCTCCAATTTCTGCTCTCTGTAACATCCTTATGCACCGCTGTCTCCAACCTCTGCTCTCTGTAACCGTCCTTCTTACCTCAGTCTCTACCTCTACTCTCCGAAACAGTTCTTCTGCACCCAGTCTCCAAACTCTGCTCTCTGTAACAGTCCTTTTTACTGCAGAATCCAACCTCTCCTCTCTGTAACAGTCTTTCTGCACCCCAGGCTCCAATATTTGCTTTCTGTATCAGTCCCTTATGCAACCCAGTCTCCACCTCTGCTCTCTATAACAGTCCTTCTGCACCCCAGTCTCCAAAGTCCGCTATCTGCAACAGTCCCTTCAGCAACCCAGTCTCCAACCTCTGCTCCCTGTAACAATCCTTCTGCGCCTCAGTCTCCAAACTCTGTACTTTGCAACGTTACATCTTCACCCTAAGTCTCCAACATCTACTCTCTGTAACAGTCTTTCTGCACCTGATTCTTCAACCTCTGCTCTCTGTAGGATCCTTCTCCAACCCAGTTTCCAAACTCTGCTGTCTGTAACAGTCCTTCTGCACACCAGTCTCTAACCTCTACTCTCTGCACCCATCCTTCTTCACCCCAGTCTCCAACATCTGCTCTCTGCAACAAATACTTCTGCACACCAGTCTCCAAACATCTGCTCTCTGCAACAGTCCTTCAGCAGCTCAGTCTAAAACTCTGCTCTCTGCAACGCTCCTTCTGCACCTCAGTCTCCTACCTCTGCTCTCTGTAAGACCCTTTGCACCCAGTCTCCAACTCTGCTCTCTGTAACAGTCCTTCTGCAAAATAGTTTTCAACCTTTGCTCTCTGTAACAGATATTTTACAACCCAGTCTCGAACCTCTGCTCTCTGTAACAGGCCTTCAGAACCCCAGTCTCCAACCTCTTCTCTCTGCAATGATTTTTCTCCACCCTAGTCTCTAACCTCTGCTCTCGGCAACAGTCCTATATCCTAGTCACCAACCTCTGCTCTCTGTAAGTTCCTTATGCACTCCAGTCTCCAACCTCTTCTCTCTGAAACAATTCTTTTCCATCCCAGTCTCCAACATCTGCTCTCTGCAGCAGTCCTTTTGCACCCCAGTCCCTAAACTCTGCTCTCTGTAAGATCAATCTGAACCCTAGTCTCCAAACTCTGCTCTCTGTAAGATCCATCTGAACCCCAGTCTCCAAACTCTGCTCTATGTAACAGTCCTTCTTCACACCAGTCTCCAAACTCTACTCTCTGTAACTGTCCTTCTGCATGTCAGTCTCGAAACTCTGCTCTCTGTAACAGTCAATCTGCACCTCAGTCTCTAAAATATGCTCTCTGCAACGATCCTTCTGGAACCCAGTCTCCAACTTCTGCTCTCAGCAACAGTCCTTCTGCACCACAGTCTCCAACCTCTGCTCTCTGTAAGTTCCTTCTGCACTCCAGTTCTAAACTCTGCTCTCTGTAACATTCCTTCTCCACCCCAGTCTCCAACTTCTGTCCTCTGCAACAGTCCTTCTGCTCCCCAGTCTCCGAGATCTGCTTTTTGTAACAGTCCTTCTGTACCGCAGTCTCCAAACTCTGCTCTCTGTAACACTTCTACTATACCTCAGTCTCCAACCTTTGCTCTCTGTAACAGTCCTTCTGCACCCCAGTCTCCAACCTCTGCTATTGTAGAAGTTCTATACCGCAGTCTTCAACCTCTGCTCTCTTTAATGGTCGTTCTGAATTCCAATTTTCAAACTCTGCTTCCTGTAACTGTCCTTTTGCACCTGAATCTCCTAACTCTGCTCTCTGTAACAGTGCTTCTACACCCCAGTCTCCAACCTCTGCTCTCTGCAACAGTCCTGCACCCCAGTCTTAAACATATGCTCTCTGCAACAGTCCTTTTGTACCTCAGTCTAAAACTCTGCTGTCTGGCACGAACCTTCTGCACGCCAGTCTCCTACCTCTGCTCTCTGTAACAGTCCATCTACACCTCAGTCTCCAACCTCTTCTATCTTTAACAGTCCTTCTGCAACTCAGTTACAAAATTCTGCTCTCTGTAAGATTCTTCTGCACCGCTGTCTCTAAACTCTGCTCTCTGTAACAATCTTTTTGCACCCAGTATCCAACCTCTGCTCTCTGCAACAGTTCTTCTGCACCCCAGTCTCCAAACTCTGCTCTCTGCAACAGTCCTTCGGCACCCTAGTTACCAACATTAGCTCTCTTTTACAGTCTTTCTGCAACCAGTTATGCAACCTCTGCTCTCTGTAACAGTCCTCCTGTACTGCAGATTCCAACCTCTGCTCTCTGTAACGGTCTTTCTGCACCCCAGTCTCCAATCTCTGCTTTTTGTATCAGTCCTTCTGCACCCCAGTCTCCAACCTCTGCTCTCTATAAACGTCCCTTCTGCACCCCAGTCTCCAAAATACGCTGTCTGCAACAGTTTTTCTGCACCCCAGGCTCCAACCTCTGCTCTCTGTAACAATCCTTCTGCACCTCAGTCTCCAAACTCTGTACTCTGAAACGTTACTTCTGCACCTCAGTCTCCAACATCTACTCTCTGTAGCAGTCTTTCTGCACCTGATTCTTCAACCTCTGCTCTCTGTAAAATCCTTCTCAAACCCAGTCTCTAACCTTTGCTTTCTATAACCATCCTTCTGCACCCCAGTCTCCAAACTCTGTTCTCTCCAAGGATCCTTCTACACCTCACTCTCAATCCTCTGCTCTCTGCAAAGATTCTTCTGCACACCAGTCTCCAACATCTGCTCTCTTCAACATTCCTTAAGCAACTCAGTCTAAAAACTCTGCTCTCTGCAACGATACTTCTGCACATCAGTCTACTATTGCTCTCTGTAATACACTTCTGCAATCCAGTCTCCAAACTCTGCTCTCTGTAAAAGTACTTATGCAGAATAGTTTCAAACTTCTGCTCTCTGTAACAGGAATTTTGCAGCCCAGTCTTGAACCTCTGCTCTCTGTAACAAGCCTTCAGAACCCCAGTCTCCAACCTCTTCTCTCTGCAATGATTTTTTCTTCACCCCAGTCTCTAACCTCTGCTCTCTGTAACAGTCCTTCTGCACACCAGTCTCCCAACTTCTGCTCTCTGCAACAGAACTTCTGCACCACAGTCTCCAGACTCTGCTATCTGTAAGATCCTTCTGAACTCCAGTTTCCAAACTCTGCACTCTGTAACATTCCTTCTCCATCCCAGTCTCCAACTTTTGTCCTCTTTAACAGTCCTGCTGCTCCCCAGTCTCCGAGATCTGCTCTGTGTAACAGTCCTTCTGTACTACAGTCTCCAAACTCTGCTCTCTGTAACGGTCCTTGTACACCCAAATTTCCAACCTCTGGTTTCTGTAACAGTGCTTCTGCACCTCAGTCTCCAAACTCTGCTCTCTGTAACACTTCTAATAAACCTCAGTCTCAAACCTGTGCTCTCTGTAACATTCCTTCTGCACCCCAGTCTCCTACCTTTGCTCTCTTCAACATTTCTTCTGCACCCCAGTCTCCAACCTGTGATCTCTGTAACTATCCTACTGCACCTCGGTCTCCAAACTCTGCTCTCTGTAGCGATCCTTCTGCAACTCAGTCTCCAACCTCTGCTCTCTGCAACGATCCTTCTGCACCCCAGTCTCCAAAGTCTGTTCTCTGCAAATGTCCTTCTAACCCCAGTCTCCAGCCTCTGCTCTCTTTAACATCCTTCTGCACCCCAGTTTCCAAACTCTGCTCTAGGTGACATTCCATTTGCACCCTATTCTCAACCCTCTGCTCTTTGTAACAGTACTTCTGTACCATGGTATCCAATCTCGGCTCACTGCAACATTTCTTCTCCACCACAGTCTACAAACTGTGCTCTCTGTAACTGTCTTTCTGACCCTAGTCTCCAACCTGTGTTCTCTGTAATGATCCATCTGCACCTCAGTCTCCAACCTCTGGTCTCTGCCACGATCCTTCTGCACCTCAGTTTCCAAACTCTGCTCTCTGCAACGATCCTTCTGCACCACAGTTTCCAACCTCTGCACTCTGTAACAGTCCTTCTACACCTAGTCTTCAAACTCTTCTCTCTACCAATCCTGTTGCACCTCAGTCTCCAACCTCTGCTCTCTGTAACAGTCCTTCTGCACCTCAGTCTCGAACTTCTGCTCTCCATAACAGGCTTACTGCACCCAGTCTCCAACCTCTGCTCTCTGTAACAGTTCTTATGCACCCCAAATCTCGAATCTCTGCTCTCTGTAACAGTGTTTCTGCACCCCAGTCTCCAAATTCTTCTCTCTTCAATGATCCTTCTGAACCTCAGTCTCCAACCTCTGCTCTCTGCAACAGTCCTTCTAAACCCCCATCTCCAGACTCTGCTCTCTGTAAGATCCTTTTGAATCCCTTTCTCCAACCCTTACTCTCTGTAACAGTCCTTCTGCATCCAAGTATCCAACCTCTGCTCTCTCTAAAAGTCCTTCTGCACCTCAGTCTCCAACCTTTGCTCTCTGTAATGGTCTTTCTGTACCGCAGTCTCCAATCTCTTCTCTCTGTATCAATCCTTCTGCACCTCAGTCTCCAACGTCTGCTCTGTAAAAGTCTTTCTGAACCTAGGTCTCTAACATCTGCTCTCTACAACGGTCTTTCAGCACCAAAGTCTCCAAACTCTGCTCACTCACTCTAACAGTCCTTCTGCACCTCAGATTCCAACCTCTGCTCTCTGTAACAGTCCTTCTAAGCCTTAGTATGAAACCTCTGCTATCTGCAAAAATTCTTTGCACATCAGTTTCCAAACTGTGCTATCAGTAACAATCCTTCTGCACCCCAGTCTCAAACCTCTGCTCTCTGTAAGAGGTCTTCTGCACCCCAGATTCAAACCTCTTATCTCTAAATGATCCTTCTGCACCTCAGTCTCTAACCTCTGCTCTCTGCAATGATCCTTCTGCACCTCAGTCTCCAACCTCTGCTTTCTGCAATGATCCTTCTGCAATCCAGTCTCCAACAACTGCTCTCTTCAACAATCCGTCTGCACCCCAGTCTCCAACCTCTGCTCTCTGCTACAGTACTTCTGCACCCCAGTCTCCAACCTCTGCTCTCTGCAACATTTCTTTTGCACCCAAGTCTCCAACCTGTGCTCTCTGTAACTGTCCTGTTGCACCCAGGTCTCCAAACTCTGCTCTCTGTAGCGATCCTTCTGCATCTTATTCTCCAACCTCTGCTCTCTTCAACGATTCTTCTGCACACCAGTCTCCATCCTCTCCTCTCTGTAAGAATCCTTTTGCACCCCAGTCTCCAACCTCTGCTCTCTGTAAAAGTCGTTCTGCACTTAGGTCTCCAAGTTCTGCAATCTGTAACAGTCCTTCTGCACCCCAGTTTCAAACCTCTGCACTCAGAAATGATCTTTCTGCACTTCAGTCTCAAACCTCTGCTCTCTTTAATAGTCCTTCTGCACCCAGACTACAACATCTGCTCTCTGAAATGATCCTTCTTCTCCACAGGCTACAAACTCTGCTCTCTTCAATGGTCCTTCTACAACCCAGTTACCAAAATCTGCTTTCTGTAACAGTCTTTCTGCACCTCAGTCTCCAAACTCTGCTCTCAGAAACAGTCCTTCTGCACCCCAGTCTCTACCCTCTACTCTCTGTAAAAGTCCTTCTTCACCTCAGTCTCCAACCTCTGCTCTCTGTAAGATCCTTCTGCAACCCATTCTCCAAAAGCTGCTCTCTGTAACAGTCATCTGCAAGCCAGTCTCCAAACTCTGCTCTCGGTAACAGGCCTTCTGCACCCCAGTCTTTAAACTCTGCTCACTGTAGAAGGCCTTCTGCACCCCAGTCTCCAACCTGTGCTCTCTGCATCAATTCTTCTGCACCCCAGTCTCAGAACTCTGCTCTCTGTAACAGACCTTCTTTAACCCCAGGTTCCAACATCTGCTCTCTGAAACAGTCCTTCTGCACCTCAGTCTGAAAACTTGGCTCTCTGCAAAAATCCTTCTTCATCCGTGTTTCCAAACTTTGCTCTCTGTAACAGTCCTCCTGAACCTCAGTCTACAAAATGCTATCTGTAAGATCCTTCTGCAACCCAGTCTCGAAATTGTGCTATCTTTTTTTTTATTGATTGTTCAAAACATTACAGAGCTCAAGACATATCATCTTTCATACATTCGACTCAATTGGGTTTTGAACTCCCGAAATACATAATACAGACTCACTTCTGTTACATACTCACATTTTTACATAATGGCATATTAGTGACTGTTGTATTCTGCTACCTTTCCTATCCCCTACTATCCCCCCTCCCCTCCCCTCCCCTCCCATCTTCCCTCTCTACCTCCTCTGCTGTTGTTCAATTCTCTCCCCTTTTCCCCCCACCCCCTTGCCCCTCATAACCTCTTATGATTTTGTGTATCACTGAAGGTCTCCTACCATTTCCATATGTTTTCCCTTCTCTCTTCTTTCTCTCCCCCCATTCGTCTTAGTTTACTGTTAGTCTTTTCCTCATGCTCTTCCTTCCTGTTCTATTCTTAGTGGCTCTCTTTATATCAAAGAAGACATTTGACATTTGTTTTTTAGGGCTTGGCTAGCTTCACTTAGCATAATCTGCTCTAATGCCATCCATTTCCCTGCAAATTCTATGATTTTGAAAAAGTCCTTTTGTACCGTAGTCTTTAACCTCTGCTCTCTGCAACAGTTTTTGTGTAACGCAGTCTCCAACTTCTGCTCTCTGCAACAAACCTTGTGCACCCCAGTCTGCAACACCTGCTCTCTTAAATGTCCTTCAGCACCTCAGTCTGAAAATTTTGCTTTCTGCAACAATCCTTCTGCACCCCAGACTTCAACAACTGCTCTCTGTAACAGTCCTTATGCACCTCAGTCTCCAAACTCTGCTCGATATAAGATCCTTGTGCAACACAGTCTCCAAAATTTGCTCCCTGTAACAGTCCTTTTGCACCTCAGTCTCCAACCTCTGCTCTCCATAACAGTCGATCTACACCTCAGTCTGAAACCCTTTCTCTCTACACGATCCACCTGAACCTCAGTCTCCAACCATTGCTCTCTGTAACAGTCCTGCTGCACCTCAGTCTCCAAAACTCTGCTCTGTAAGATACTTCTGCCACCCAGTCTCATAACTTTGCTTTCTATAACAGTCCTTCTGCACCCCAGTCTTCAACCTCTGCTCTATTAACAGGCCTTCTGCACCGCAGTCTCCAAACCCTACTCTCTGTAACAGGCCTTCTGCACCCCAGTCTCCAAACTCTTCTCTCTTTAACAATCATTCTACACCTCAGTCTCTAACATCTGCTCTCTGTAAGATCCTTCCGCAACCCAATCTCCCAACTCTGTTCTCTCTAACAGTTCTTTTGCACACCTTCACCCAACTCTCCTCTCCGTAACAGGCCTTCTGCACCCCAGTCTCCAATGTCTTTTCTCTATAACAAGACTTATGCACCCCAGTCTCCAACCACTGCTCTCTGCAAAAGTCCTTCTGCGCCCCAGTCTCCAACCTGTGGTCTCTGCAACAGTGCTTCTGCACCTCAGTCTTAAACCGCTGTTCTCTGCTACGATCCTTTTTCACCTCAGTCTCAAACCTCTCCTCTCTGAAACGATCCTTCTGCAACCAAGTCTCCAACGTCTCCTCTCCTCCACAGTACTTCTGCAACTCAATCTCCAAATTCTGCTCTTGGCAACAGTCCTTCTTCACCCAAGTCTCCAGCCTCTGCTCTCTGCAACAGTCCTTCTACATTCCAGTCTTCAACCTCTGCTCTGTGTAACAGTCCTTCTGCATCCCAGTCTCCAACCTCTGCTCTCTGTAACAATCTTTCTGCACTGTATTCTCAAAACTCTGCTCTCTGTTACAGTCTTTCTATACCGCAGTCTCCAACAACCTCTGCTCTCTGTAACAGTCTCTCTGTACCCCAATTTTCAAACTCTCCTTTTTGTAACAGTCCTTCTGCACCTCAGTCACCAAACTCTGCTCTCTTTAACAGTCCTGCTGCAACTCAGCCTCAAAATTCTGCTCTCTATAACAGTCCTTCTGCAACCCAGTCTCCAAACTCTGCTCTCTGTAGCAAGCCTTATGTATTGCAGTCTCCAAACTCTGCTCTCTTAAACAGTCATTCTGCAAGCCAGTCTGCAACCTCTACTCTCTGTAACGATTTTTCTGCACCCCAGTCTCACACCTCTGCTTTCTGTATCATAATTCTTCACCCCAGTTTCCAACGTCTGCTCTGATTTACAATCCTTCTGCATCTCAGTCTCTAACCTCTGCTCTCTGAAACAGTCCTTCTGCACCACAGTCCCCCACCTCTTCTTTCTGCAACATTCCTTCTGCACCCCAGTCTCCACCCTGTGCTCTCTGTAACAGTCCTTCTGCACCGCAGTCCCCCACCTCTTCTATCTATAATGATCCTTCTGCAACCCAGTCTACACCTCTAGTCTCTTCAACGATTCTTCTGCAACTCAGTCTCCAAATTTTGCTCTCTTCAACGATCTTTCTGCACCCTAGACTCTACCTCTGCTCTTTGTAACCGTCTTTCTGCACCCCAGTCTCCAACCTCTGCTCTCTGAAATGATCTTTATGAACCCCAGTCTCCAACATCTGCTCTCTGCAACAGTCCTTCTGCACCCCAGTCTCCAACATCTCCTCTTTTAACACTCCTTCTGCACCCCAGTCTCCAACCTCTGTTCTCTGTAAGCTCCTTCTGCACCCCAGTTTCCAAACTCTGCTCTCTGTTACATTATTCTCCAACCCAGTCTACAACCTCTGCTTTCCTCAACGGTCCTGCTGGAACCCAGTCTACAACATCTATTCTCTGAAACAGTCCTTCTACTTTCCAGTCACAAACCTCTGCTCTCTGTAACAGTCCTTCTGTACCACGGATTCCAACCTCTGCTTTCTGTAACAGTCCTTCAGCACCTTTGACTCCAACCTCTGAACTCTGCAACCTTACTTCTGCAACTTATTCTCTAACCTCTGCTCTCTGTAACAGTCCTTCTGCACCCCATTCTCTAACCTCTGCTCTGGGCAACAGTCCTTCAGTACTACAGTCTCCAACCTCTGCTCTCTGTAATGGTTCTTCTGCACCCCAGTCTCTACCCCTGATTTCTGTATCAGTAATTCTGCACCCCAGTCTCCAAACTTTGCTCTCTATAACATTCTTTCTGCACCTCAGTCTCCAACCTCTGCTCTCTGTGACAGTTCTTCTGCACCCCAGTTTCCAAACGCTGCTCTCAGCAACAGTTCTTCTTAACCCCAGTCTCCAACATCTGCACTCTAAAACAGTTTTTCTAAAAACCATTCTCCAACCTCTGCTCTCTGTAACAGTTTTCCTGTAGGTCAGTCTCAGAACTCTGCACTCTGCAACGGTTCTTCTGCACCCCAGTCTCCAAACTCTGTTCTCTGTAACAGTTCTTCTGAACCCCAGTCTCAAACCTCTGCTCTCTGCAAAGATCTTTCTGCACCCCAGTCTCCAACCTATGTAATCTCCAACAGTCCTTCTGCAACTCAGTCTGAAAACTCGGTTCTCTGCAACGATCCTTCTGCACCCCAATCTGCAAACTCTGCTCTTTGTAACAGTCTTGTTCCACCTCAGTCTCCAACCTCTGATCTTAGTAAGATCCTCCTGCAACCCTGTATCCAAACTCTGCTCTCTGTAACAGTCCTTCTGCACCCCAGTCTCCAACCTCTGCTCTCTGCCACTGTCTTTCTAAACCCCAGTTTCCAACCTCTGCTCTCTGAAACAGTCCTTCTGCACCGCATTATCCAAATTCTGTTCTCTGTTACAATCCTTCTGCACCTCAGTTCCAAAATTCTGACCTCTGCTATGGTCCTTATGCACCCCAGTCTCTAGCCTCTGCTCTCTGCAATGATCCTTCTGCACCCCAGTCTCCAATATCTGCTCTCTGCAACAGTCCTTCTGTACATCAGTCTGAAAATTCTGATCTCTGCAAAAATCCTTGTGCACCACAGTCTCTAAACTCTGCTTTCTGTAACAGTCCTTCTGCAACTCAGTCTCTAACCTCTGCTCTCTGTAACAGTCCTTCTGAACCCCAGTCTCCAACCTCTGCTCTCTGTAACAGTCCTTCTGAACCCCAGTCTCCAACCTCTGCTCTATGTAAGATCCTTCTACACACAAGTTTCCAAACTCTGCTCTCTGTAACATTCCTTCTCCACCCCTGTCTTCAACCTCTGCTCTCTGCAACGGTCCTTAAGCACGAAAGTCTCCAACCTCTGGTCTCGGCAACAGCCCTTCTGCACCCCAGTATCCAAACTCTGCTCTGGGTATCATTTCTTCTGCACCTCAGTCTCCAACCTCTGCTTTATGTAAGATCTTTCTGCAGCAAAGTCTCAAAACTCTGCTCTCTGTAACAGTCCTTATGCACCCCAGTCTCAAACCTCTGCTCTGTGCAACAGTTCATCTGCAACGCAGTCTCCAACCTCTGCACTCTGAACAATCCTTCTGCACCCCAGTCTCCAAACTCTGATCTCCATAAAAGTCCTTTTTTTACCCCAGTCTCCAACCTCTGCTCTCTGAAACAATACTTCTGCACCTCAGTCTCCAACATCTGCTCTCTGCAACGGTCCTTCAGCACCCCATTCTCCAACCTCCGCTGTCTGCAAGAGTCCTTCAGCACGTCAGTCTCCAACCTCTGCCCTGTGCAACAGTTCTTCTGCATGCCACTCTCCAACCTCTGCTCTCTGTAAGATCGTTCTTCACCCCAGTCTCCGAACTCTGATCTCTTTTAAGTCCTTCTTCACCCCAGTCTCCACCATCTGCTCCTTGCAAAAATCCTCTGCACCTCAGTCTCCAACTTCTGTTTTCTGCAACAGTTCTTCTGCACCCCAGTCTTTAACATCTATGCTCTGAAACAGTCCTTCTGCATCCCATTCTCAAACCTCTGCTTTCTGTATCAGTCCTTCAGCACCCGAGTCTCCAAACTCTGCTCTCTATAACAGTCCTTCTGTTCCGCAGTCTCCAAACTCTGTTTTCTTTTAGGGTTCTTCTGCACCCCAGTTTCCATCATCTGCTTTCTGTATCAGTCCTTCTGCACCACATTCTCCAAACTCTTCTCTCTTAACAGTCCTTCGGCACCTCAGTCTGCAACCTCTGCTCTCTGCAATAGTCCTACTGCACCCCAGTCTCCAAAGACTTCTCTCTGCAACAGTTTTTCTGCACCTCAGTCTCCTACATCTGCTCTCTACAACATTCCTTCCCCACCCCAGTCTCCAACCTCTGCTTTTTGCAACAGTTCTTCTGCACCCCAGTCTCCAAACTCTTTTTTCTTTATAAGTATTTCTGCACCTCAGTCTCCAACCTCTGCTCTCTTTAACAGTCCTTCTGCACTTCAGTCTCCAAACTCTGCTCTCTGCATGAATCCTTCGGCACCCCAATCTCCAATCTCTACTCTGCAACAGTCCTTCTTCACCCCAGTCTCCAACCTCTGCTCTCTGCAACAGTCCTTCTGCACCCCAGTCTCAAACCTCTACTCTCTGCAACTGTCCATCTGCACTCTGTAACAATCCTTCTACACCCAAGTCTCCAACCTCTGCACTCATCAACACTCATTCTGCAGCTCAGTCTCCAAACTCGGCTCTCTGCAAAGGTCTTTCTGCACCACAGTCTTCAACATCTACTCTCTGTAACATTCCTTCTGAACCTCAGTCTCCAACCTCTGCTCTCTGTAATATTCTTCTGTAAACCAGTCTCCAATCTCTGCTTTCTGTAACAGTACTTCTGAAGCTAGTCTTCACACTCTGCTGTCTGTAACAGTCCTTCTGAACCCAAGTCTCGAACCTCTGCTCTCTGAAACAGTTCTTTGGCACCCCCAGTCTCCACCCTCTGCTCTCTGTAATGATACTTCTGCACCCCAGTCTCCAACATCTCCTCTGCAACGATCCTTCTTCTACCCAGTCTCGAAACTCTGCTCTCTGTAAAAGTCCTTTTGTATCCCAGTTTCCAACCTCTTCTCTTTGTAACAGTCGTTCTCCTCCCCAATTACCACCGTCTGCTTTATGTAAAAGTCCTTCTGCACCCCAGTCTCCAAACTTTTCTCTCTGCAACGATATTTCTACACCTCAGTCTCCAAACTCTGCTCTCTGTAAAAGTCCTTTTGCACCTCAGTCTCCATTCTTTGTTCTCTGTAATTGTTTTTCTGCACCCCAGTCTCCAATATCTGCTCTTTGTAACAATCCTTCAGCACCCCAGTCTCCCAAATCTGCTCTCTACAAAGGTCCTTCTGCAGCCCAGTCTAAAAACTCTGCTCTGTAACATTCCTTCTGTACAGCAGTCTTTAACCGCTTCTCTCTATAACGGTTCTTCTACACCCCAATTTCAAACCTCTGATCTCTGTAACAGTCCTTCTAAGCCTCAGTCTGAAATTTCTGCTCTCTGCAACAATCCTTTTGAACAACAATCTCCAAACTGTGCTATTTGTAACAATCCTTCTGCACCCCAGTCTCCATAATCTGCTCTCTGTAATAAAGATTCTGCAACCCAGTCTCCAAACACTGCTCTCTGTAACAGGCCTTCTGCACCCCAGCCTCCAACCTCTGCTCTCTGCAAAAGTCCTTCTACAACCCAGTCTTCAACCTCTGCTCTCTGCAACGATACTTCTGCATCCCAGTCTCCAACGTCTGCTCTCTTTAAGATCCTTCTGCACCCCGTTTTACAAACTTTGCTCTCTGTAACAGTCATTCTGTACCTCAGTCTCCAACCTCATCTCTCTGCAAGGGCACTTGTGTACCCCAGTATCCAACCTCTGTTCTCTGCAGCTTTCCTTCTGCACCCCAGGCAACAAACTCTGCTCTCTGTAACAGTCCTTCTGCACCCGAGTCTTTAACCTCTGCTCTCTGCAACCTTTCTTCTGCACCCCAGTCTCCAAAATTTGCTCTCTGTACAGGTTATCTGCAACCTAGTCTCCAAACTCTGCTCTCTGTAACAGGCCTTTTGCACCCCAGTCTCCAACCTCTGCTCTATGCAAACGTCTTTCTACACCCCAGTCTCCAACCTCTGCTCTCTGCAACGATCCTTCTGCATCCCAGTCTCTAATGTCTGCTCTCTGTAAGATCCTTTTTCACAACGTTCTCCAAACTTTGCTGTCTGTAACAGTAATTCTGCACGGCAGTCTCCAACCTCATCTCTCTGCAATGGCCCTTGTGCACCCCAGTATCAATCCTCTGTTCTCTGCAGCTGTCCTTCTGCACCCAAGGCTAAAAACTCTGCTCTCTGTAACAGTCCTTTTGCACCCCAGTCTCCAAAATCTACTTTCCGTATCAGTTATTGTGCACCCCAGTCTAAAACCTCTGCTCTCTTTAACAGTCCTTCTGCACCTCAGTCTCCAACCTCTGCTTTCAACAAAAGTCCACATGCACCCCAGTCTCCAACCTCTGCTCTCTGCAAACGTCTTATTATACCCCAGTATTCAACATCTGTTCTCTACAACGATCTTTCTGCATCCCAGTCTCCAACGTCTGCTCTCTGCAACAGTCCTTCTACACCCCAATCTCCAACCTCTGCTCTCTGCTACAGTCATTCTGCACACCAGTCTCAACCTCTACTCTCTGCAACCTTTCTTCTGCACCCCATTCTCTAATCTGTGCTCTCTGAAACTATCCTATTGCACCCCAGTCTCCAAACTCTGCTCTCTGTAGCGATCCTTCTGCACCTCAGTCTTTAACCTCTGCTCTCTGCAAGGATCCTTCTGCATTCCAGTTTCCCACATCTGCTCTCTACAACGGTCCTTCTGCACCCCAGTCTCCAAATTCTGCTCTCTGTAACTCTCCTTCTTTACGGCAGTCTCCAACCTTTTCTCTCTATTACGGTCCTTCTGCAACCCAATTTCCAACGTCTGCTCTCTGTAACAGTCCTTCTAAGCCTCAGTCTGAAACTTCTGCTCTCTGCAACAATCTTTCTAAACCCCAGTCTCCGAACTGTGCTATCTGTAACAATCCTTCTGCACCCCAGTATCCAACATCTGCTTACTGTAACAGGTCTTCCGAAACACATTCTCCAAACTCTGCTCTCTGTAACAGGCCTTCTGCACCCCAGTCTCCAACCTCTTCTCTCTGCTAAAGTCCTTCTACAACCCAGTCTCCAACCTCTGCTCTCTGCAACGATCCTTCTGCATCCCAGTCTCCAACGTCTACTCTCTTTAAGATCCTCCTGCACCCCGTTCTCCAAACTTTGCTCTCTGTAACAGTCATTCTGCACCTCAGTCTCCAACCTCATCTCTCTGCAACGGCCCTTGTGCACCCCAGTATCCAACCTCTGTTCTCTGCAGCTGTCCTTCTTCACACCAGGCTACAAACTCTGCTCTCTGTAACAGTCCTTCTGCACCCCAGTCTCCAAACTCTACTTTTCGTATCAGTTATTCTGCACCCCAGTAAAAAACCTCTGCTCTCAGTATCAGTCCTACTACACCTCAGTCTCCAACCTCTTCTCTCTGACAAAGTCCTTCTGCACCTAAGTCTCCAAGCTCTGCTCTCTGTAACAGTCCTTGTGCACATCAGTGTCCAACCTCTGCTCTCTGTAATGATCTTTCTGCACCTCATGTCCAACCTCTGCTCTCTGTGACAGGCCTTCTACTCCACAGTCTCCAGCCTCTGCTTTTTGTAACAGTTCTTCTTAACCCCAGTCTCCATCCTCTGCTCTCTGTAAGAATCCTTTGACACCCCTGTCTCCAACCTCTTCTCTCTGTAAAAGTTCTTCGGCACCTCAGTATCCAAACTCTGCAATCTGTAACGGACTTTCGGCACCCCAGTCTCAATCCTCTGCTTTATGTATCAGTCCTTCTGCATCCAAGTCTCCAAACTCTGCTCTCTGCAACATTTCTTCTGCACCCCAATCTCCAACCTGTGCTCCCTGTGACAATCCTTTGCACCGCAGTCTCCAACATCTTCTCTCTGCAACGATCCTTCTTCTATCCAGTCTTCAAAGATTGCTCTCTGTAAAAGTCCTTTTGTATCACAGTATCCAACCTCTTCTCTTTGTAACGGTCCATCTGCTCCCCAATTGCCAAACTCTGCTTTCTGTAACAGTCCTTCTGCACCCCATTCTCCAAACTCTTCTCTCTGCAAAGATGCTTCTACACCTCAGTCTCCAAGCTCTGCTCTCTGTAAAAGTCCTTCTGCACCTCAGTCTCTATCCTTTGCTCTCTGTACTGGTCCTTCTGCACCCCAGTCTCCAAGGTCTGCTCTCTGCAACGATTCTTCTGCAACTCACTCTCCAAACTCGACTCTCTGCAACAGACCTTCTGCACCCCAGTCTCCAACGTCTGCTCTCTGCAACAGTCCTTCTGCACCAAAGTCTCCAACCTCTCCTCTCTGTAACAGTTCTTCTACACCCTAGTCTTCAACCTCAGCTCTGTGTAACAGTCCTTCTGCACCCCAGTCTCCAACCTCTGCTCTCTTTAACAATCCTTCTTCACTCCAGTCTCCAAACTCTGCTCTCTGTAACAGTCCTTCTGCACCATATTTTCCACCTCTGCTCTCTGTTACATTCTTTGTATTCCGCAGTCTCCAACTTCTGCTCTCTGTAACAGTCCCTCTGCACCTCAATTTACAACCTCTGTTTTCTGTAACAGTCCTTCTGCACCTCAGTCACCAAACTCTGCTCTCTGTAACCGTCCTTCTGCACCTCAGTCTCCAACATCTGCTAACTGTAACAGTCGTCCTGCACCTCAGTCACAAACCCCTGGTCTCTGTAAGATCATTCTGCAACCCAGCCTCAAAACTCTATTTTCTATAACAGTCCTTCTGCAAACAAGTCTTCAAAATCTGCTCTCTGTTGCAGGCATTTTGCATCCCAGTCTCCAAACTCTGCTCTCTGAAACAGTCATTCGGCATGCCAGTTTCCAACCTCTGCTCTCTGTAACGGTCCTACTGCACACCAGTCTCCCACCTCTGCTTTCTATATCATAATTTTTCACCCCAGTCTCCAACGTCTGCTCTCTGTAACAGTCCTTCTGCATCTCAGTCTCCAAACTCTGCTCTCTGCAACAGTCCTTCTGCACCCCAGTCTCGAAACTCTTATTTCTGCAAAATTCCATCTGCACCCCAGTCTCCACTTTTCTCTCTGCAATGATTCTTCTGCAACTGAGTCTCCAACTTTTGCTCTATTCAACAATCCTCCTGCACACCAGTCTCCAACGTCTGCTCTCTGCAACACTCCTTCTTCACCCCAGTCTCCAACTTCTGGTCTCTATAAGATCCTACTGCACCTCAGTTTCCAAACTTTGCTCTCTGTGACATTTCTTCTGCATCCCAGTCTCCAAGCTCTACTCCCTTAACAGTCCTTCTGTACATCAGTCTCCAATCTCTGCTCTCTGAAACAGTCCTTCTGAACCCCAGGGTCCAACCTCTTCTCTCTGCAACAGTGTTTCTGCACATCAGTCTCAAACTTCTGCTTTCTGTAACAGGTTTTCTGCACCTCAGTCTCCAACAGCTTTTCTCTGTAACAGTTCTCCTGCACCCCAATCTCCAAACTCTGCTCTCTGCAACACTCCTTCTGCTTCCCAGTCTCCAACGTCTGCTCTCTGAAAGAATTTTTCTGCACCCCAGTCTCAAAACTCTCCTCTCAGTAAAAGTCCTTCATCACCTCAGTCTCCAAACTCTGCTCTCTTTAACAGGCCTTTTGCACCCCAGTCTCCAACCTTTGCTCTCTGGATCAGTCCTTCTGTACCCCAGTAACCTTTCTCTGAACTCTGTAACAATCCTTCTGCACCTCTGTCTCCAACCTCTCCTCTCTGCAACGGTCTTTCGGCACCCCAGTCTCCAACCTCTGCTCTCTGCAACAGTTCTTCTACACCCCAATCTCCAACCTCTACTCTCTGCAACAGTCATTCTGCACCCCAGTCTCCAACATCTGATCTCTGCAACAGTTCTACTCAAACCCAGTCACCAACCTCTGCTCTCTCTAACAGTCCTTATGTACTGCAGTATCTAAACACTTCTCTCTGTAAGGGTCCTTCTGCACCCCAGTCTAAAACCTCTGCTTTCTGTATCAGTCCTTCTGCACTCAAGTCTCCAACCTCTGCTCTCTGTAACAGTCCTTCTGAACCTCAGTCTCCAAATTCTGCTCTCTACAACAGTCCTTCTGCACCCCAATCTCCAACCTCTGCTCTCTGCTACAGACCTTCTAAACCCAAGTCTCCAACCTCTGCCCTCTGTAAGAGTTCTTCGGCACCCCAGTCTCCTAACTCTGCTCTCTGCAACGATCCTTCTGCACCCAAGTCTCCAAACTGTGCTCTCTGCAACAGTCCTACTGAATCCGAGTTTTCAAACTCTTCTCTCTGTAAGATCCTTCTGCACCCAAGTTTTCAAACTCTTCTCTCTGTTACATTGCTTCTGCACCCCAGTCTCCAAACTCTGCTCTCTGCAATGGTCCCTCTTCACCCTAGTCTCCAACCTCTTTTCTCTACAACATTTCTTTTATTTATTTTTATTTTTTTTATTGTTGGTAGTTCAAAACATTACACAGTTCTTAATACATCATCTTTCACAGTTTGATTCAAGTGGGTTATGAACTCCCAACTTTACCCCGTATACAAATTGCTATATCACATCAGTTACCCTTCCATTGATTGACATATTGCTTTTCTAGTGTCTGATGTATTCTGCTGTCAGTCCTTTTCTCTACTATCCCTCCTCCCCTCCCCTCCCCTCCCCTTTTCTCTCTCTACCCCTTCTACCATAAATCATTTCTTCCATTTGTATTATCTTGTCTTACCCCTCCTTTCCTCTTATATATCATTCTCACTCCCTTTCCCTCCCACATCTCATCCCTGTTTAATGTAGATCTTCTTCTCAAGCTCTTCGTCCTTACCCTGTCCTTGTTTACTCCCCTTATATCAAAGGGGTCATTTGGTATTTGTTTTTTAACGATTGACTAGCTTCACTTAGCATAATCTGCTCTAATGCCATCCATTTCCCTCCAAATTCTATGATTTTGTCGTTCCTTAATGCAGAGTAATACTCCATTGTGTATAAATGCCACATTTTTTTTATCCATTCATCTATTGAAGGGCATCTAGGTTGGTTCCACAATCTTGCTATCGTGAATTGTGCTGCTATGAACATCGATGCAGCAGTGTCCCTGTAGCATTCTCTTTTTAAGTCTTTAGGGAATAGACCGAGAAGGGGAATAGCTGGGTCAAATGGTGGTTCCATTCTCAGCTATCCAAAAAATCTCCATACTGCTTTCCAAATTGGCTGCACCAATTTGCATTCCCACCAGCAATGAACAAGAGTGCCCTTTTCTCCGCATCCTCTCCAGCACTTATTGTTGTTTGACTTCCTAATGGCTGCCAATCTTACTGGAGTGAGATGGTATCTTAGGGTAGTTTTGATTTGCATTTCTTTAATCTACAACATTTCTTCTGTACAAGAGTCTTCAACATCTATTCTCTGTAAGGGTCCTTCTTCACCAGTCTCCAACCTCTGCTTTCTGTATCAGTCCTTGTGCAACACAGTCTCCAAACTCTGCTCTCTGTAAAAGACTTCTGCACCTCACTTTACAACCACAGCTCTCTGCAACACTCTTTCTGCACCCCAGTCTTCAACCTTGCTCTCTGCAACTGTCCTTCTGCACCCCAGTCTTCAAACTCTGCTCTCTGCAACAGGCCTTCTGCACCCCAGTCTCCAACCTCTGCTCTCTGTAACAGTCCTTCTGTACTGCAGTCTCCAAACTCTATTTGTAATGATCCTTCTGCTCCCCAGTCTACAAACTCTGCTTTCTGTATCAGTTTTTCTGAACCCCAGTCTCCACCCTCTGCTCTCTGTAGCTTTCCTTCTGCACCTCAGACTCCAACTTCTGCTCTCTGCAACAGTCTTTCTTCGCCCCAATCTCCAATCTCATCTCTGCAACAGTCCTTCTGCACCTCAGTGTCCAACCTCTGATCTCTGTAAGAACCTTCTGAAACCCAGTCTCCAACTTCTGCTTTCTACAATGGTCCTTCTATACCCGAGTCTCCAACCTCTGTTCTCTACAACACTTACTCTTCACCCAATTCTCGAACTTCTTCTCTCTGTAACAGTAATTCTACACCCCAGTCTCCAAACTCTGCTTTCTGTATCAGGCTTTTTCACCACAGTCTCCAACCTCTACTCTCTGTTACAGTTCTTCTGCACCCCATTCTCCAACCTCTGCTCTCTTCAACAGTCCTTCTGAACCATAGTCTCCTCACGTACTCTCTGCAACAGTCTTTGGTACCCCGGTCTCCAACCTATGCTCTGTATAACAGTCCTTCTGTACTACAGTCTCCAACCTATGCTCTCTGTAACATTCCTTCTGCACCCCAGACTCCAATGTCTGCTTTCTATATCAGTCCTTTTGCACACCAGTCTCCAACCTCTGCTCTCTTTAATAGTCCTTCTGCACCTCAGTCTACACACACTGCTCTCTCTCACAGTTTTTTTACACCGCAGTCTCCAACCTCTGCTCTCTGCAACAGTCCTTCTGCACCTCCGTTTCCAACCTCTCCTCTCTGTAACTATCCTTCTGCACCTCAGTAAACAACCTCTGCTGTCGAAAACGGTCCTTCTGCACCTATGTCTCCAAACTCTACTCTCTGCAATGATCCTTCTGCACATCATTCTCCAAATACTGCTCTCAGAAACTATCCTTCTGCACCCCAGTCTCCAACCTTTGATCTCTGAAACAGTCTTTGTCAAACCCAGTCTACAACATCTGCTTTTTTCAACAGTCCTTCTGCATCTCAATGTGAAAAATCTGCTCACTACAACAGTCCTTCTGCACCCCATTCTTCAATCCTCTGCTATTTTCTGTACCACAGTCTCCAACATCTTTTATCTAAAACAGTCCTTTACCCCAATCAAAATGGTGCTCTCTGTAACAGCCCTTCTATACTGCAGTCTCCAAACTCCCTCTCTGTAAGTGTCCTTGTGCACCCCAGTCTCTAACCTCTGCTGTCTGTAACAGTCTTTCTGCACCTCAGTTTCAAACCTCTGCTTTATGTAACATCCTTCTGCAACCCAGTCTGCAAACTTTGCTTTTTGTATAAGTCCTTCTGCACCACCGTCTCCAACCTATGCTCTCTGTAACAGTTTTTCTACCCCTCAGACTCCAACCTCTGTTTCTACCACAGTCCTGCTACACCTAAGTCTCCAACCTTTGCTATCTGCAACAGTCCTTCTGCACCCCAGTCTCCAACCTCTGGTCTCTGCAACAGTCCTTCTGCACCCGAGTCTAAAACATCTGCTCTCTGCAACATTTCTTCTTCACCCCAGACTCCAACCTGTGCTCTCTGTAACTGTCCTTTGAACCCCAGTGTCCAACTTCTGCTCTCTGTAGTGATCCTTCTGCGCCTCACTCTCCAAACTCTGCTCTCTGCAAAGATCTTTCTGCACCTCAGTCTTAAACCTCTGTTCTCTGCAATGATCCTTCTACACACCAGTCTCCACGCTCTACTTTCTGTAATAGTCCTTCTGAACATCAGTGTCCAAACTCTGCTCTCCATCACAGTCCTTCTGCATCTCAGACTCCAACCTCTGCTCTCTGCAACAGTCCTTCTGCACCCCAATCTCCAACCTCTGCTCTCTGCAACAGTCCTTCTGCACCTCAGTGTCCAAACTTTTCTCTCTGTAAGATCCTTCTGCAACACACTATCCAACCTCTACTATCTGCAATGGTCCTTCTGCACCCCAGTGTCCAACCTCTTTTCTCTACAACACTTCTTCTGCACCCCAGTCTCCAACCTCTGCTCTCTATAACATTCCTCTGTTCCGCAGTCCCCAACCTCTGTTTCCTTTAATGGTCCTTCTGAACCCCAGTTTACATCCTCTTCTTTCTGTATCAGTCCTTCTGCACCACAGTCTCAAAACTCTGCTCTCCGTAAGAGTCCTTCTGAACCACAGTCTGCAACCTCTACTCTCTGCAATAGTCATACTGCACCCTAGTCTCCAACACCTGCTCTCGACAACAGTCTTTCTCTACCCTAGTCTCCAACGCTGCTCTTTGCAACAGTCCTTCTGAACCACAGTCTCCAACCTCTGCTTTCTGTATCAGTCCTTCTGCTCCCCAGTCTCCAACCTCTGTTCTCTGTAACAGTCGTTCTGCACTTCAGTCACCAACCTCTGCTCTCTGCAACAGTCCTTTGGCACCCAGTCTCAAAATGCTACTCTCTGAAAAAGTCTTTCTTCACCCCAGTCTTCAACCTCTGCTTACTGCAACAGTTCTTCTGCACCCCAATCTTCAACCTCTACTCTAGGTAAGAGTCCTTCCTTACCCAAGTCTCCAACCTCTACTCTCTGCAACACGTCTTCTGCACCCAAGTCTTCAACATCTGCTCTCTACAACAGTTCTTCTGCACCCCAGTCTCCAATCTTTGCTTTCTGTATCAGTATTTCTGCACTCTAGTCTCTAACCACTGGTCTCTGTAAAAGTCCTTCTGCAACCCAGTGTTTAAATTCTGCTCTGAGCAACAGTCACTCCCCACCCCAATCTCCAACATCTGCTCTCTGCAACAGTTCTTCTGCACCCCAGTCTCCAACCTCTGCTCTCTGCAACGATCCTTCTGCACCCTGTCTCCAAACTCTGCTTGCTGCAACAGTCCTTGTGCACCCAGTCTCCAATATGTCCCTCTACAACAGTTCTACTGTACCTCAGTCTGAAAACTTTGCCCTCTGAAAGAATCCTTCTTAACCCCAGCGTCCAACCTCTGCTATCTGTAACAGTCCTTCTGTACCTGAGCCTCCAAAGTCTGCATTCTGTAAGACCCTTCTGAAACCCACTCTCACTGTAAGAGTCCTTCTGCACCCCAGTCTCCAAATTCTGCTGTCTGTAAAAGGCCATCTGCACCCCAGTATCCAATCTCTGCTCACTGACACAGTCCTACTGCACCCCAGTCTCCAGCATCTGCTCTCTGCAACACTCTTTCTGCACCCTAGTTACCAACCTCTGCTTTCTGTATCAGTCCTTCTGCACCCCAGTCTGCATCCTCTGCTGTCTATAATAGTTCTTCTGCACCTCAGTCTCCAACCTCTACTCTCTGCAACAATCCTTCTCCACCCCAGTCTCCAACTTCTTCTCTCGGCCACAGTCCTTCTGCACGCCAGTCTCCAAACTCTGCTCTCTATAACAGTCCTTCTCTACCTCAGTCTCCAACCTCTGCTCTATGTAAGATCCTTATACAACTCAGTTCTTAAAGTCTACTCTCTGTAACTGTCCTTCTGCAATGCTCTCTGTAAAATGCCTTCTGCACCCCAGTCTTTAAACTCTTCTGTCTGTAGCAGGCCTTTTGACCCTAGTCTCCAATCTCTTTTCTCGTCAACGATCCTTCTGCACCCCAGTCTCCAAACTCTGCTCTCTGAAACAGTCCTTCTACACCCCAGTCTCCAAAGTATGCTTTTTGTAAGACAATTCTGCACACCTGTCTCTAACCTCTGCTCTCTGTAACAGTCCTTTTGTACAACAGTCTCCAACATCTGCTCTCTGTAAGGGTCCTTCTGCACCTCAGTCTCCAAACTCTACTCTCTGCAACAGTCCTTCTGCACCCCAGTATCCAAACTGCTTTCTGCAGCAGTCCTTCTGCACCCAAGTCTCTAAACTCTGCTCTCTGCAACGATCCTTCTGGACCAAAGTCTCCAACCTCTGCTCTCTAGAAAAGTCCTTCTGCATAACAGTCTCAAACCTCTGCTCTCTGTAAGATCCTTCTGCACTCCAGTTTCCAAAATCTGCTCTCTGTAACATTCTTTCTCCACGCAGTCTTTAATCTCATCTTTCTGCAAGTGTCGGCACTCCAGTCTTCAACCTCTGTCCTCTGCAACAGTCCTTCTGCACCCCAGTCTCCAACATCTGCTTTCTGTAACAGTCCTATCACAACCAAGTCTCCAAACTTTGCTTTCTGTATCAGTCCTTCTGAACACCAGTCTCAAAACTTTGCTCTCTGTATCTATCCTTCTGCACCCCAGTCTCCAAACTCTGCTCTCTGCAACGACCCTTCTGTATCCCAGTATCCAACATCTGCACTATGCAACAGTCCTTCTGCACCCCAGTCTTTAAACTCTGCTCTCTGTAATAGTCCCATTGCACCTCAGTCTCAAACTTCAGCACTGTGTAAATTGTTTCTGCAACCCTGTCTCCAAACTCTGCTCTCTGTTACAGTCCTTATGCACACCAGTCTCCAAAATCTGCTCTCTGCAACAGTCCTTGTAAATCCCAGTCTCCAAACTCTGCTCTCTGCAACAGTTCTTCTGCACCCCAGGCCCCAACTTCTGTTCTCTGTAACAATCATTCTTCACCTCAGTTAACAAACTCTGATCTCTGCAATGGCCCTTCTGCACCACAGTCTCCAACCTCTGCTCTCTGTAACAATCCTTCTGCACCCCAGTCTCCAAACTCTGCTCTCTACAACAATCCTATTGCACACCAGTCTCTAAACTCTGCTCTCTGCAAAAGTCTTTCTGCACCCCAGTCTCCAACATCTGCTCCCTGCAACAGTCCTTCTACACCTCAGTCTGACAACTCTGCTCTCTGCAACGATTTTTGTGCACACTAGTTTCCAAATTCTGCTTTCTGTAACAGTCTTTCTGCACCTCAGTCTCCAACCTCTGTTCTCTGTAAGACCCTTCTGCAACCCAGTCTTTGAACTCTGCTCTTTTTAAAATTCCTTCTGCTCCCCATTCCCCAACCTCTGCTCTCTGTAAGGGTCCTTCTGCACCCCAGTCTCCAACATCTGATACCTGCAACAGTCCTTCTGCACCTCAGTCTAAAAACTCTGCTCTCTGAAACGATTTTGTGCACCCCAGGCTTTAAAATCTGCTTTCTGTTACAGTCTTTCTGCACCTCAGTCTCCAACCTCTGCTCTCTGTAAGATCCTTCTGCACTCCAGTTCCCAAACTCTGCTCTCTGTAATATTCCTTCTGCTCCCAAGTCTCCAAACTCTGCTCTCTGTAACAGTCCTTCTGCTCCGCAGTCTCCAACCTCTGCTCTCTGTAACAGTCATTCTGTACCACAGTCTCCAACCTGTGCTCTCTGTAAGAATTTTTCTGCACCCCAGTCTCCAAACTCTGCTCTCTGTAACAATCCTTCTACACCCTAGTCTCCAACCACTGCTCTCGGCAATGATCCTTTTGCACCCCAGTCTCCAACCTCTGCTCTCTGCAAAAGTCTTTCTGCACCCCAGTCTCCAACATCTGCTCTCTGCAAAGTCCTCCTGAACCTCAGTCTGATATCTCTGCTCTCTGCAACGATACTTGTGCACCCCAGTCTCCTATCTCTTCTTTCTGTAACAGTCTTTCTGCACCTCAGTCTCCAAAATCTGCTCTCTCTAACAGTGATTCTGCACCCCAGCCTCCAACCTCTGCTCTCTGTAAGATCCTTTTGCACCCCATTTTCCAAATCTGCTCTCTGTAACATTCCTTCTTCTTCCCAGAATCCAACCTCTGCTCTTTCTAACAGACCTTCTGCTCTCCAGTCTCCAAACTCTGCTCTCTGTAACAGTCCTTCTGCTCCCCAGTCTCCAACCTCTGCTCTCTTTAACAATTCTTCTGCACCTCAGTTTCCAAACTCTGCTCTCTACAATGGTCTTTCTACACCTCAGTCTCTAAACTCTACTCTCTGTAACAGTCCTTCTGCACCTAAGTCTCCAACATCGGCTCTCTGTAAGATCCTCCTGCAACCAAGTCTGTAAACTCTGCCCTCTGTAACAGTTTTTCTGCATTCCTTGTCCAACATCTGTTCTTGTAACAGTCTTTTTGCACACCGTTCTCAAACCTCTTCTCGCTACAACGATCCTTCTGCACCCCAGTCTCCAACTTCTGCTCTCTGCAAAATTCCTGCTGCACAACAGTCTCCAAACTCTGCTCTCTGTAAGATCCTTTTGCAACCCTGTCTCAAAACTCTGCTGTCTGTAACAGTCCTTTTGCACCCCAGTCTCCAACCTCTGCTCTGTGTATCAGGCCTTTTGCACCCCATTCTCCAACCTCTGCTCTCTGCAACAGTCCTTCTGCACCGGAGTCTCCAAACTCTGCTTTCTGTATCAGTCCATCTGCACCCCAATCTCCAAACTCTGCTCTCTGTAACAGTCCTTCTGTACCTCAGTCTATAAACTCTGCTCTTCGCAACCGTCCGTCTGCACCTAAGTCTCCAAACTCTGCCTCTGTAACAGTCCTACTAAAAGGCAGTCTCGAACCTCTACTCTCTTCAACAGTGCTTCTGCACCGAAATCTCAAACCTGTGCTCTTGGCAACAGTCCTTCTACACCCCATGTCCAAACTCTGCTCTCTGTAACAGGCCGTCTGAACCCCAGTCTCCAACCTCTGCTCTCTGGAACAGTCCTTCTGCACTCCAGTCTCCAAACTCTGCTCCCTGCAACAGTCCTTCTGCACCCCAGTCTCAAACCTCTGCTCTCTGCAATAGTCTTTCTTCACCCAAGTCTCCAAACTCTTCTCTCTGCAACGATCCTTCTGGAACAAAGTCTCCAACCTCTGCTCTCTGTAAAAGTCTTTCTGCACAACATTCTCCAACCTCTGCTCTCTGTAAGATCCTTCTGCACTCCAGTTTCCAAACTCTGCTCTCTGTAACATTCCTTCTTCACCCCAGTCTTTAATATCTTCTTTCTGCAAGTGTCGGCACTCCAGTCTTTAACCTCTGTCCTTTGCAACAGTCCTTCTGCACCCCAGACTCCAACATCTGCTTTCTGTAACAGTCCTACGGCAACCAAGTCTCCAAACTTAGCTTTCTGTATCAGTCCTTCTGAACACCAGTCTCAAAACTTTGCTTTCTGTATCTATCCTTCTGCACCTCAGTCTCCAACCTGTGGTCTATGTAACATTCCTTCTACACCCCCGTCTCAAAACTCTGCTCTCTGTAACAGTTTTTCTTTATCGAAGTCTCCAAACTCTGGTCTTTGTAAAGCTCTTTCTGCACCCCAATTTCCAAACGCTGCTCTCTGTAACACTACTTCTACACCTCAGTCTCCAACCTCTGCTCTCTGTAACAGTCATTCTGCACCTCTGTCTGACACCTCTCCTCTCTGCAATGGTCCTTCTTCACCTCAGTCTCCAACCACTGCTCTCTGTAACAGTCCACCTGCACCTCAGTCTCAAACCTCTTCTCTCCGTAAGATTCGTAAGATCCTGCACATAAGTCTCTAAAATCTACTTTCTGAAAAAGGCTTTCTGAACCCCAGTCTTCAACATCTGCTCTCTGCAACAGTACTTCTGTACCCCAGTCTTTAAACTCTGCTCTCTGCAATGATCCTTTTTGACCCCAGTCTCCAACCTCTGCTCACTGCAACAGTCCTTCTGCACCACACTCTCCAACCTCTGCTCTCTGTAAGATCCTTGTGCACTCCAGTTTCTAAACTCTGCTCTCTGTAACATTCCTTCTCCACCCCAGAATCCAACTTCTGTCCTCTTCAACAGTTCTTCTGCTCCCCAGTCTCCAAGATCTTCTCTCTGTAACAGTCCTTCTGTACTGCAGTCTCCAACCTCTGCTCTTTGTAACAGTCCTTCTACACCCAGGTCTCCAACTTCTGTTTCTGTATCAGTCTGCCGGAACCCCAATCTCCAAAATCTGTTCTCTGTATCTATCTTTCTTCACCTCAGTCTCCAACCTATGCTCTATGTAAGAGTCCTTCTGCACCCCAGTCTCCAACCTCTATTCTAAATAACAGTCCTATACCAGAGTCTCCAAACTCTGCTCTCTGTAACGGTTTTTCTGCACGCCAATTTCCAAACTCTGCTTGCTGTAACATTCCTTCTGCACCTGAGTCTCCAAACTCTGCTCTCTGCAAGATCCTTTAGCAACCCAGTCTCCAAACACTGCTCTCTATAACAGTCCTTCTGCACCCCAGTCTCCAACCTCTCCTCTCTGTAACTTGCTTTCTGCACGCCAGTCTCCAAACTCTGCTCTATGCAAGGATCATTCTGAACCCACGTCTCCAACCTCTGCTTTCTGCAATGATCATACTGCACCCCAGACTCCAACCTCTCATCTCTGAAACACTACTTCTGCACCTCAGTCTCCAACTTCTGCGCTCTGAAATATCATTCTGCACCCCTGTCTCCAAGCTCTGCTCCTTGCAACGATCTTCCTGCACCCCATTCTCCAACTTCTGCTCTATGTAACAGGACTTCTGCACCTCATTCTCCAATCTCTGCTCTCTGCAACAGTCCTTCTGCACCCCAGTATCCAAACTCTGCTCTGTGCAACAGTCCTTCTATACTTCAGTCTCCAACCTCTGCTCTCTCTAACGGTCTTTCTGCACCCCAGACTCCAATCTCTGCTTTCTGTATCAGTCTTTCTTCACGCCAGTCTCCAACTTCTGCTCTCTCTACGAGTCTTTCTGCACCTCAGTCTCCAATCTCTGCTCTCTGCAACAGTCCTTCTGCACCCCAGTCTCCAAACTCTGCTCTCTGCAACTGTCTTTCTGTACTGCAGTCTCCAACATTTGCTTTTTGTAACTGTCTTTCTGCACCCCAGACTCCAATTTCTGCTTTTTGTATTAGTCCTTCTTCACCCAGTCTCCAAATTCTGCTCTCTCTAAGAGTACTTTTGCATCAAAATCTCCAACCTCTGCTCTCTGCAACAGTCCTTATGCACTCCAGTCTCCAACGTCTGCTCTCCGCAACAGTACTTCTGCACCACAGTCTCCAACGTCTGCTCTCTGTAAGATCTTTCTGCACCCCAGTTTCCAAACTCTGGTCTCTGTAACATACTTTTCCACCACAGTCTTTAACCTCTGTTTTCTGCAAGTGTCCTGTGGCACCCTAGTCTCGAACCTCTGTCCTCTGCAACAGTCCTTCTGCTAACCAGTCTTTAAAATCTGCTCTCTGTAACAGTTTTTCAGTACCGCAGTCTCCAATCTCTTCTCTCCATAACTTGTCCTTCTTCACCCCAGTCTCCAAACTCTACTTTCTGTATCAGTCGTTCTGAACCCCAGTCTAAAACCTCTGCTTTTTGTAGCTATCTTTCTGCACCTCAGACTCCAACCTGTGCTCTCTGTAACATTCATTCTGAACCCGAGTCTCCAAGCTCTGCTCTCAGTAATAGTTTTTCTATACCGAAATCTCAAAACTCTGGTCTCTGTAACTGTCTTTGTGCACCCCAATTTCCAAACTCTGCTTTCTATAACAGTGCTTCTGCACCTCAGATTCCAACCTCTGCTCTCTGTAACAGTCCTTCTACACCTCAGTCTCCAAACACTACTCTCTGTAACAGTCCTTCTGCACCTCAGTCTGACACTTCTGGTCTCTGCAGGATCCTTCTGAACCCCAGTCTCCGAACACTGCTCTCTTTAACAGTCCACCTGCACCTCAGTCTCCAACCTCTGCTCTCTGTAAGATCCTTCAGCAACCCAGTCTCCAAACTCTGCTCTTCGTAACAGGCCTTCTTCACGCCAGTCTCCAACCTTTGCTCTCTGTAGCAGGCCTTCTGCACCGCAGTCTCCAACCGCTGCTCTCTGCAAGGATCCTTCTGTACCCCAGTCTCCAACATCTGCTCTCTGCAATGATCCTACTGCACCCCAGTCTTCAAACTCTGATCTCTGCAACAATCCTTCTAAACCTCAGTCTTCAAATTCTGCTCTCTGTAAGATCATTCTGCACCCCTTTATCCAAACTCTGCTCTCTGTAACAGTAATTCGGCACCCGAGTCTCCAAACTCTGCTCTCTGAAACAGGAATTCCGAAGCTCAATCTCCAACCTCTGCTCTCTAAAACAGTCCTTCTGCACCCTAGTTTCCAACCTCTGCTCTCTACAACAGTCCATATGCACCCTAGTTACAAACATCTGCTCTCTGCAACAGACCTTCCGCACCCCAGTCTCCAACATCTGCTCTCTGCAACAGTTTTTTGCACCCCAGTCTTCAGACTCTGCTCTCTGTAATATCATTTTGCATCCCTTTTCCAACCCTTCCTCTCTGTAACAGTCCTTCTGCACCCCAGTATCCAACCTCTGATCTCTCTAAAAGTTCATCTGCACCTCAGTCTCCAACCTTTGCTCTTTGTAATGGTAATTCTGTACCCCAGTCTCCAAACTCTCCTCTCTGTATCAATCCTTCTGCACCTCAGTCTCCAACGTCTGCTCTCTATAACAGTCCTTCTGCATCCTAGACTCCAACATGTGCTCTCTACAACGGTCCTTCTGCACCAAAGTCTCCAAACTCTGGTCTCTCTAACAGTCCTTCTGTAGCGCAGTCTCCAACCTCTTCTCTCTATAACAGTCCTTCTACACCGCAATTGCCAACCTCTGCTTTCTGTAACAGTCCTTCTGCACCTCAGATTCCAACCTCTGCTCTCTTTAACAGTCCTTCTAAGCCTCAGTCTTAAACCTCTGCTGTCTACAACGATCCTTCTGCACCCCAGTCTCCAACCTCTGCTCTCTGTAACAGGTCTTCTGCACCCCAGTTTCCAAACTCTGCTCTCTGCAATGATCCTTCAGCACCTAAGTCTCCAACCTCTGCTCTCTGCAACAGTCCATCTGCACCCAAGTCTCCAACATCTGCTCTCTGCAAACATCTTATTATAGCCCAGTATCCAACATCGGCTCTCTGCAACGATCTTTCTGCATCCCAGTCTCCAACATCTGCTCTCTGCAACAGTCCTTCTGCACCCCAGTCTCCAACCTCTTCTCTATTTAACGATCCTTCTGCACCTCACTCTCCAAACTCTGCTCTCTGCAACAGTCCATCTGCACCCCAGTCTCCAACCTCTGCTCTCTGCAAACATCTTATTATAGCCCAGTATCCAACATCTGCTCTCAGCAACGATCTTTCTGCATCCCAGTCTCCAACGTCTGCTCTCTGCAACAGTCCTTCTGCACCCCAGTCTCCTACCTCTTCTCGCAGCTACAGTACTTCTGCACCCCAGTCTCCAACCTCTGCTCTCTGCAACATTTCTTCTGCACCCAAGTCTCCAACATGTGCTCTCTGTAACTGTCCTGCTGCATCCCAGTCTCCAACCTCTGCTCTCTGCAGCAGTCCTTTTACACCCCAGTAACAAAAATATGCTCTGTGTAACGATCCTTCTGCACTTTAATTTCCAACATCTGCTCTCTGAAATGATTCTTCTGCACACAAGTCTCCAAACTCTGATCTCTGTGTCAGTCCTTCTGCACCACAGTCTCCAAACTTTGCTGTCTGCCAAAGTCCTTATGCACCCAAGTCTTCAAACTCTGCTGTCTGTAACATTTCTTCTGCACCCCAGTCTCCAACCTGTGCTCTCTGTAACAGTCCTTCTGTACCCCAGTTTCCAACATCTGCTCTCTGCAATGATCCTTCTTCTATCCAGTCTCCAAACTCTGCTCTCTGTAAAAGTCCTTTTGTTTCGCAGTCTCCAACCTCTTCTCTTTGTAACGGTCCATCTGCTCCCCAATTGCCAAACTCTGTTTTCTGTAACAGTCCTTCTGCACCCCAGTCTCCAAACTCTTCTCTCTGCAACGATCTTTCTACACCTCAGTCACCAACCTCTGCTCTCTGTAAAAGTCCTTCTGCACCTCAGTCTCCATCCTTTGCTCTCTGTAATTGTCCTTCTGCACCCCAGTCTCCAAACTCTGCTCTCTGTAAAAATCCTTCTGCACCTCTGTCTCCAACGTCTGCTCTCTGTAATAGTCTTTCTGCACCCCAGTTTCCCACATCTGCTCTCTGTAACGGTCTTTCTGCACCCCAGTCTGAAAACTCTGCTCTCTGTAACAGTCCTTCTGTACGGCACTCTCCAACCTCTTCTCTCTATAACGGTGCTTCTGCACCCCAATTTGCAACCTCTGCTCTCTGTAATGATCTTTCTGCATCCCAGTTCCTAAAGTCTGCTCTCTGCAACAGTCCTTTTACACCCCAGTCTCCAACCTCTGCTATCTGCTAGAGTCTTTCTGCACCCCAGTCTCCAACCTCAGCTCTCTGCAACATTTCTTCTGCACCCCAGTCTCCAACCTGTGCTCTCTGAAACTATTCTACTGAACCCCAGTCTCCAAACTCTGCTCTCTGTAGAGATCCTTCTGCACCTCAGTCTCCAACCTTTGCTCTCTGCAACAGTCCTTCTGCACCCCAGTCTCCAGAATCTGCTCTCTGTAAGATACTTTTGCATCCCTTTCTGCAACCTCTCCTCTCTGTAACAGGCCTTCTGCACCCCAGTATCCAACCTCTGCTCTCTGTAAAAGTCCTTCTGCACCTCAGTCTCTAACCTGTGCTCTCTGTAATGGTCCTTCTGCACCCTAGTCTCCAACATCTGGTCTCTACAACAATCCTTCTGCACCAAAGTCTCCAAACTCTGCTCTCTATAACTGTCCTTCTGCACCCCAATTGCCAACCTCTGCTTCCTGTAACAGTCCTTCTGCACCTCAGATTCCAACCTCTGCTCTCTGTAACAGTCCTTCTAAGTCTCAGTCTGAAACCTCTGCTGTCTTCAACAATCCTTCTGCACCCCAGTCTCCAAAGTGTGCTATATGTATCGATCGTTCTGCACACCAGTCTACAACCTCTCCTATCTGTAATAGGTCTTCTGCACCCCAGTCTCTAGACTCTGCTCTCTGTAACAGGCCTTCTGCTTCCCAGTCTCCAACCTCTTCTCTCTGCAACGATTCTTCTGCACCTCAGTCTCCAACCTCTGTTCTCTGAAACAGTCCTTGTAAACCGCAGTCTCCAACCTCTGCTCTCTGCAATGATCCTTCTGCATCCCAGTCTCTAACAACTTCTCTCTGCAACAGTCCTTCTGCACCCAAGTCTACAACATCTGCTCTCTGCTACATTACTTCTGCACCCCAGTCTCCAACCTCTGCTCTCTGCAACATTTCTTCTGCACCCAAGTCTCCAAACTTTGCTCTCTGTAACTGTCCTGCTGAAACCTAGTCTCCAAACTCTGCTCTCTGTAGCAATCCTTCTGCACCTCATTCTACAACCCGTGCTCTCTGCAACGATCCTTCTACACCCCAGTCTCCATTTTCTGCTCTCTGTAAGAATCCTTTTGCATCCCAGTCTCCAACCTCTCCTCTCTGTAAAAGTCATTCTGAACCTCAGTCTCCAAGTTCTGCAATCTATAACAGTCCTTCTGCACCCCAGTCTCAAACCTCTGCACTCAGAAATGATCTTTCTGCACCTCATTCTCCAATATATGCTCTCTACAACGATCCTTCTACTCCCCAGGCTCCAACCTCTGCTTTCAGCAATGGTCCTTCTACATCCCAGGATCCAACATCTTCTCTCTGAAACAGTCCTTCTGCACCTCAGTCTGAAAACTCGACTCTCTGCAAAAATCCTTCTGCACCCGAGTATCCAAACATTGCTCTCTGTAAAAGTCCTTCTGGACCTCAGTCTACAAAATGCTCTCTGTAATATCCTTCTGCAACCCAGTCAGAAAATTGTGCTATCTTTAACAGTCCTTCTGCACCTCCGTCTACAAACTTTGCTCTCTGTAACAGGCCTTCTGAACCCCAGTCTCCAACCTCTTCTCTCTGCAAGGATTCTTCTTAACCTCAGTCTCCAACCTCTGCTCTATGCAACAGTCCTTCTGCACCCCAGTCTCCAACTTCTGCTCTCTGTTACAATCTTTCTGCACCTCAGTCTCCAATCTCTGCTCTCTGCAACGGTTCTTCTGCACTCCAGTCTCCACACTCTGTTCTCTGCAACAGTCTTTCTGCACCCCTGTCTTCAACCTCTGCTCTCTGCAAGGATCCTTTTGCATCTCAGTCTCCAACATCTGCTCTCTGCAACAGTCCTTCTGCACCCCAGTCTCCAACCTCTGCTCTCCGCTACAGTCCTTCTTCACCCCAGTCTCAAAACTCTGCTCTCTGCAACATTTCTTCTGGACCCCAGTCTCCAACATGTGCTCTCTGTAACTGTCCTGCTGCACCCCAGTCTCCAAACTCTGCTCTCTGTAGCTATTCTTCTGCACCTCAGTCTTCAACCTCTGCTCTCTGCAAGATTCCTCTCCACCTCAATCTCCAATTTCTGCAATCTGTAACGGTCCTTCTGCACAACAGTCTCCAACCTCTGCTCTCTGAAACGATCCTTACGCATTTTAGTCTCCAACCTCTATTCTCTGTAACAAACCTTCTGAGCCCCACTCTCCAAACTCTGCACTCTGTAACAGGTCTTCTGCAAACCAGTTTCCAAAATCTTCTCTCTGCAACGATCATTCTTCACCTCAGTCTCCAGCCTCTGCTCTCTTCAACTGTCCTTCTGCACCCCAGTCTCCTTCCTCTGCTCTCTGTAAGAATCTTTCTGCACCCCAGTCTCCAACTGCTCCTCTCTGTAACAGTCCTTCCGCACCTAAGTGTCTAACCTCTGCTCTCTGTAATGAACCTTCAGCACCTCAGTTTCCAACCGCTGCTCTCTGTAACAGGCCTTCTTAACCCCATTCTCCAACCTATGCTTTCTGGATCAGTCCTTTTGCACACCAGTATCCTAACTCTGCTCTCTGTAACAGTTATTCTGTACCGCAGTCTCAAAACTCTGCTCTCTGTAACGGTCCTTCTGCAACCCAGTCTCCAACGTCAGCTTTCTGTATCAGTTCTTCTGCACCCCAGTCTCCAACCTCTGCTCTCAGTAAGAGTCCTTCTGCACCGCAGTCTCCATCTTCTGCTCTCTGCAACATTTCTTCTGCACCCAAGTCTCCATCTGTGCTCTTTGTAACTGTCCTTCTGCACCCCAGTCTCCAACCTCTGCTCTCTGTAACAATCTATCTGCACCACAGTCTGAAACCTCTGCTCTCTGCAACGATCTTTCTGCCCCTCAGAATCCAACCTCTGCTCTCCGAAATGATCCTTCTGAACCCCAGTCTCCAAACTCTGCTCTCTGTAAGAGTCCTTCTGCACTTCAGTCTCCAATCTCTGCTCTCTGTAACAATCCTTCTGCACCACATTCTCCATTCTCTGCTATCTGTAACAATCCTTCTGCACACAAGTCTCCAACCTCTGTTCTCTGTAACAGGTCTTCTGTACCCCAGTCTCCAAACTCTGCTCTCTGTAACAGGCCTAATGCACCCCAGTCTCCAATTACTTTTTTCTGCAATGATCCTTCTCCACCTCAGTCTCCAACCACTGCTCTCTGCAACAGTCCTTCTGCAACCCAGTCTCCAACCTCTGCTCTATGTAAGATCCTTCTTCACCCCGGCCTCCAAACTTTGTCTCTATAACAGTCCTTCTGCACCTCAGTCTCCAAACTCTGCTCTCTGCTACTGTCCTTCTGAACCCCAGTATCCAACCTTTGTTTTCTGCAACAGTCCTTCTGCACCCCAGTCTCCAAACTCTACTTTTCATATCAGTTATTCTGCACCCCAGTCTACAACCTCTGTTCTCTGTATCAGTCCTTCTTCACCTCACTCTCCAACCTCTGCTCTTTGCAACAGTTCTTCTGCACCCCAGTCTCCAACCTCTGCTCTCTGTAAGATCCTTCTTCACCCCGGTCTCCAAACTTTGCTCTCTATAACAGTCCTTCTGCACCTCAGTCTCCATCTTCTGCTCTATGCAAAAGTCCTTCTGCACCCCAGACTCCAAGCTCTTCTCTCTGCACTGATCCTTCTGCATCACAATCTCCAACATCTGCTCTCTGCACAGTCCTTCTGCACCCCAGTCTCCAACCTCTGCTCTCCGCTACAATCCTTCTTCACCCCAGTCTCAAACCTCTGCTCTCTGCAACATTTATTCTGCACCCCAGTCTCCAACCAGTGCTCTCTGCAACTGTCCTGCTGCACCCCAGTCTCCAACCTCTGCTCTCTGTAGCGATTTTTCTGCACCTAAGTCTCCAACCTCTGCTCTCTGCAACAGTCCTTCTGCACCACAGTCTCCAAGCTCTGCTCTCTGTAACACACCTTCTGCACATCAGTGTCCAAACTCTGCTCTCTGTAAAAATTCTTCTTCACCTCAGTCTCCAAACTCTGCTCTCTGTAACATACCTTCTGCACCCCATTCTCCAAACTCTGCTCTCTGTAACAGTTCTTCTGGTCACCAATCGTCAAACTCTGCTCTCTGTAATGCTCCTTCTGCACCCTAGTCTCCATCCTCTGTTCTCTGTAACACTCCTTCTGCACCCCAGTCTCCATCCTCTGCTCTCTGTAAGAATCCTTCTGCACCCCAGTCTCCAACTGCTCCTCTTTGTAACAGTCCTACTGCACCTCAGTCTCCAACCTCTGCTCTCTGTAATGAACCTTCAGAACTTCAGTCTCCAACCGCTGCTCTCTCTAACAGGCCTTCTGAACCCCATTTTCCAAACTATGATTTATGGATCAGTCCTTTTGTAAACCAGTTTCCTATCTCTGCTCTCTTTAACAATCTTTCTGCAACTGCCTCTTCAACCTCTGCTCTCTGAAACCGTCCGCCTGCACCCCAGTCTCCAAACTCTGTTCTCTGCATCAGTCTTTCTGGACCCAATCTGTAACAGTCCTTCTGTACCACAGTCTCAAAACTCTGATCTCTCTAATGGCCTTTCTGCACCCCAGTCTCCAACCTCTGATCTCTGTATCAGTCCTTCTGCAACACCAGTCTCCAACCTCTGCTCTCTGTAACGATCCATCTGCACCTATTCTCCAAATTCTGCTCTCTATAAAAGTCCTTATGCACCTCAGTCTGAAACCTCTGCTCTCTTTAACAGTCCTTCTGCACCCCAGTCTCCAACATCTGCTCTCTGCAACATTTTTTCTGCACCCTAGTCTCCAACCTGTGCTTTCTGTAACTATCCTACTGCACCCTGGTCTCCAAACTCTGCTCTCTGTAGCGATCCTTCTGCACCTCAGTCTCCAACTTCTGCTCTCTGTAACGATATTTCTGCACCCCAGTCTCCAAACTCTGCTCTCTGCAACAGTCCTTCTGCACCCCATAATCCAAACTCTGCTCTCTGTAAAAGTCCTTCTGCACATCAGTGTCCAAAATCTGCTCTCTGTAACAATCCTTCTTCATCTCAGTCTCCAACCTCTGCTCTCTGCAATGATCTTTCGGCACCACAGTCTCCAACCTCTTCTCTCTTTAAAAGTTCTTCTGAACCCCAATCTCCAAACTCAGCTCTCTGTAACACTCCTTCTGCACCCCAGTCTCCATCCTCTGCTCTCTGTAAGAATCCTTTGACACCCCAGTCTCCAACCTCTCCTCTGTGTAAAATTCCTTCTGCACCTCAGTATCCAACCTCTGCAATCTATAACGGTACTTCTGCACCCCAGTCTCCAACCTCTACTCTCTGAAACGATCCTTCTGCACCTCAGTCTTCGAACTCTGTTCTCTGTAAAAGTCTTTCTGCACCCCGGTTGACAACATCTGCTCTCTACAACAATCCTTCTCCCCAAGCTCCAAGCTCTGCTCTCTGCAACGGTCTTTCTGCACCCCAGTTTTCAACGTCTGCTCTCTGTAACAGTCCTTCTGCACCTCCTTCTTCAAACTCTGCTCTCTGCAACAGTCCTTCTGCACCTCAGTCTCCAAATTCTGCTCTCTGTAAGATCTTTCTGCAACCCTGTCTCCAAACTCTGCTCTCTGTAACAGTTTTTCTGGTCACCAATCTACAAACTCTGCTCTCTGTAGCGCTCATTCTGCACCCCAGTCTCCATCCTCTGTTCTCTGTAACACTCCTTCTGCACCCCAGTCTTGATCCTCTGCTCTCTGTAAGAATCCTTCTGCACCCCAGTCTCCAACCGCTCCTCTCTGTGAAAGTCCTACTGCACCTCAGTCTCCAACCTCTGCTGTCTGTAATGAACCTTCAGCACCTCAGTCTCCAACTGCTGCTCTCTGTAACAGTCCTCCTGTAGTGCACTCTCAAAAATCTGCTCTATGTAACTGTCCTTCTGCACCCAAGTCTCAAATCTCTCCTCTCTGTAACACTCCTTCTGCACCTCAGTCTCCAAACTCTGCTCTCTGCAACAGTCCTTCTGCACCTCAGTCTGAAAACTTTGTTCTCTGCAAGGATCCTTCTGCACCACAGTCTCAAAACTCTGCTCTCTGTAATAGTCCTTCTGCACCGCAGTCTCCAACCTCTTCTCTCTGTAACAGGCCTTTTGCACCCCATTTCCAACCTCTGCTTTCTGTAATAGTGCTTCTTCACCTCAGTCTACAAACTCTGCTCTCTGCAACAGTCCGTCTGCACCCCAATTTGAACCTGTGCTCTCAGCTACATTCCTTATACACCCCAGTGTCCAGCCTCTGCTCTCTTCAACAGTCCTTCTGCAACCCAGTCTACAACATCTGCTCTCTGTAAAAATTTTTCTGCACCTCAGTCTTAAACCGCTGCTCTCTACAATGGTCCTTCTGCACCTCAGTCTCGAAACTCTACTCTCTGTAACACTCCATCTGCACCCCAGTATCAAAACTCTGCTTACTGTATCACTCCATCTGCACCACAATTTCCAACATCTACTCTCTGTAAGAGTCTTTCTGCACCTCAGTCTCCATTCTCTGATCTCTGTAAAAGTCCTTCTGCAACTAAGTCTCCAAATTCTGCTCTCTGTAAGATCCTTCTGCACCCCTGTATTTAACCTCTGCTGTCTGAAACTGTCCTTCTGAATCCGAGTCTCTAAACTCTGCTCTCTGTAACAGGACTTCCGCACCTCAGTCTCCAACCTCTGCTCTCTGCAACAGTCCTTCTGCACCCAAGTCTCCAACCTCTGCTCTCTACATTAGTCCGTCTGCACCCTAGTTGCCAACATCTGCTCTCTGCAACAGTCCTTCTGCACCCCAGTCTCCAACCTCTGCTCTCTGCAACAGGCCTTCTGCACCCAAGTCTCCAACCTCTGCTCTCTGTAACAATCCTTCTGCACCTCAGTCTCCAAACTCTCTTCTCTGCAAGGGTTCTTTTGCACCTCAGTTTCCAACCTCTACTCTCTGTAAAAGTCCTTCTGCACTTCACTCTCCAACCTCTGCTCTCTGTAGGATGCTTCTAAAACCCAGTCTCAAATATCTGCTCTGTATCTATTAATCTGCACCTCAGTCTCCAACCTCTGCTCTCTGTTACAGTTTTTCTATACCGCAGTCTCCAAATTCTGGTCTCTGTTACGGTCCTTCTGCACCCCAATTTCCAACCACTTCTTTCTGTAACAGTACTTCTGCACCTCAGTTTCCAAACTCTGCTTTCTGTAACAGTCCTTCTACACCTCAGTCTCCAACCTCTGCTCTCTGTAACAGTCCTTCTGCACCTCAGTCTGACACCTCTGCTCTCTGCACGATTCTTCTGCACCCCAGTCTCAAAACACTGTTCTCTATAACAGTCCTTCTGAACACCAGTCTCAAAACTCTGCTCTCTGTATCTATCATTCTGCACCTCAGTCTCTAACCTGTGCTCTCTGTAACATTCCTTCTACACCCCAGTCTCCAACCTCTGCTCTCTGTAACAGTTTTTCTATACTGCAGTCTTCAAATCCTGGTCTCTGTAACGGTACTTCTGCACGCCAATTTCCAACCTCTACTTAGTGTAACAGTCCTTCTGCACCCCAGTCTCCAACCTCTCCTATCTGTAACAGGTCTTGTGGATGCAAGTCTCCCAACTCTTCACTCTGTAGCAGGCCTTCTGCACCCAAGTCTCCATAATGTGATCTCTGCAACGACCCTTTGCACCCGAGTCTCCAACCTCTGCTCTCTGTAACAGGACTTCCGGACCTCAGTCTCAAACCTCTGCTCTTTGCAACAGTCCTTTTTCATTCTAGTCTACAAATTCTGCTCTCTACAACAGTTCTTCTGAACACTAGTTACCAACATCTGCTCTCTGCAACAGTCCTTCTGCACCTCAGTCTCCCAACTCTGCTCTATGTAAGATCCTTCTGCAACCCAGTATTTAAACTCTGCACTTTGTACCTGTCCTTCTGCACAACAGTCTCCAACTTCTGCTCTCTGTAACAGGACTTCTGCAACCCAGTCTCCAACCACTGCTCTCTGTAACAGGCTTTATTCACCCCAGTCTGAAATCTCTACTCTCTGCAACGATTCTTTTCAACACCAGTCTTCAACATCTGCTGTCTGCAACAGTCGTTTTGAACCCCAGTCTCCAAACACTGCTCTATGTAAGATCCATCTGAACCCCAGTCTCCAACCTATGCTCTCTGTAACAGTCCTTCTACACCCAAGTCTCCAAACTCTGCTCTCTGTAACAGTCCTTCTGCACCTCAGTCTCCAACCTCTGCTCCATGTAAGATCCATCTGAACCCCAGTCTTTAACATCTGCTCTCTGTAACAGTCTTTATGCACCTCAGTCACCAACCTCTGCTCTCTTCAACAGCTGTCTGCACCCCAGTCTGCAAACTATGCTCACTGCAACGATCTTTCTGGACCCCAGTCTCCATGTCTGCTCTCTGCAACAGTCCTTCTGCACCACAGTCTCCAACCTCTGCTCTCTGTAAGATCTTTCTGCACTCCAGTTTCCGAACTCTGCTGTTTCTAACATTCCTTCTCCACCCTAGTCGCTAACCTCTGCTTTCTACAAGGGTTCTGCGGCACCCCAGTCTCCAAACTCTGTCCTCTGCAACAGTCCTTCTGCTCCCCAGTCTCCAATATCTGCTCTCTGTAACAGTCCTTCTGTACCGCCTTCACCAAAACTCTGCTCTCTGTAACGGTCCTTCTGCATCCCAGTCTCCAACCTCTGCTCTCTGGAACGATCCTTCTGCACCCCAGTCTTTAAACTCTGCTCCCTGCAATTATCCTACTGCACCCCAGTCTCCAACCTCTGATCTCTACAACAGTCCTTGGGCACCTCAGTCTCCAAATTCTGCTCTCTGTAAAGATCCTTCTGCACCACTGTCTCCAACCTCTGCTGTCTGTAACAGTCCTTCTTCACCCCAGTCTTCAACCTCTGCTTTCTTTATCAGTACTTCTTCACCTCAGTCTCCAACCTGTGATTTCTGTAACAGTCCTTCTGTACCCAAGTCTCCCACCTATGCTCTCTGTAACAGTCCTTCTATACCATAGACTCCAACCTCTGTTCTCTGTAACGGTTTTTCTGCACCCCAATTTTTAACCTCTGCTTTCTGCAACAGTCATTTTGCACCTCAGTCTCCGAATTCTACTCTCCGTAACAGTCCTTCTACACCTCAATCTCCAACCTCTGTTCTCGGTAAAAATACTTCTGCACCTCAGTCTGAAACCTCTCTTCTCCACGATTCTTCTGCACCCCAGTCTCCAACCACTGCTCTCTGTAACAGTCCACCTGCACCTTAGTCTCCAACCACTGCTCTCTGTAACATCCTTCAGCAACCCGTTCTTCAAAATCTGCTCTCTGTACAAGTCCTTCTGCACCAAAGTCTCCAACCTCTCCTCTCTGTAACAGGCCTTCTGCACGCCCGTCTCCAAATCTGCTCTCTTTAGAAGGCCTTCTGCACCCCAGTCTTTAACCTCTGCTCTCTGCAATGATCCTACTGCACCCCAGTCTCCAACCTCTGATCTCTGCAACAGAACCTCAGTCTCCAAATTCTGCTCTCTGTAAGATCTTTCTGCACCACTGTCTTCAACCTCTGCTCTCTGTAACAGTCTTTTTGCACCCCAGTCTCCAACCTCTGGTCTCCACAACAGTTCTTCTGCACCCCAGTCTTTAAACACTTCTCTCTGCAACAGTCCTTCGGAACCCTAGTTACCAACATCAGCTCTCTTTTACAGTCCTTGTGTACCCGAGTCTCCCACCTCTGCTGTTTGTAACAGTCCTCCTGTACTGCAGAATCAAACCTCTGCTCTCTGTAACGGTCTTTCTGCACCCCAGTCTCCAATCTCTGCTTTTTGTATCAGTCCTTCTGCACCCCAGTCTCCAAACTCTGCTCTCTATAACAGTCCTTTTGCACCCCAGTCTCCAAAATTCGCTATCTGCAAGAGTCCTTCTGCACTCCAGTCTCCAAACTCCGCTCTCTGTAGCAATCCTTCTGCACCTCAGTCTCCAAATTCTGTACTCTGAAACGTTACTTCTGCACCTCAGTCTCCAACATCTACTCTCTGTATCAGTCTTTCTGCACCTGATTCTTCAACCTCTGCTTTCTGTAGGATCCTTCTCTTACCCAGTCTCCAAATTCTGCTCTCTGTAACAGTCCTTCTGCACACCAGTCTCCAACCTCTGCTCTCTGTAACCATCCTTCTACACCTCACTCCCAAACCTCTGCTCTCTGCAAGGATTCTTCTGCATCACAGTCTCCAACCTGTGCTCTCTGCAACAGTCCTTCTGCACACCAGTCTCCAACATCTGCTCTCTGCAACAGTCCTTCAGCAACTCAGTCTAAAAACTCTGCTCTCTGTAACCATCCTTCTACACCTCACTCCCAAACCTCCGCTCTCTGCAAGGATTCTTCTGCATCACAGTCTCCAACCTGTGCTCTCTGCAACAGTCCTTCTGCACACCAGTCTCCAACATCTGCTCTCTGCAACAGTCCTTCAGCAACTCAGTCTAAAAACTCTGCTCTCTACAACAATTCTTCTGCACCTCAGTCTCCTACCTCTGCTCTCTGTAAGACGATTCTGCAACCCAGTCTCCAAACTCTGCTCTCTGTAACAGTCCTTCTGCAGAATAGTTTCCAACTTCTGCTCTCTGTAACAGGAATTTTGCAACCCAGTTTCGAACCTCTGCTCTCTGTAACAGGTCTTAGGAACGCCAGTCTCCAACCTCTTCTCTCTGCAATGATTTTTCTCCACCCCAGTCTCCAACCTCTTCTCTTGGTAACAGTCCTTCTGCACCCTACTCACCAACCTCTGCTCTCTGTAAGATCCTTATGCACTCAGTCTGCAACTCCTCTCTGCAACAATTCTTCTCCATCCTAGTCTCCACCATCTGCTCTCTGCAACAGTACTTTTGCACCCCAGTCTCCAAACTTGGCTCTCTGTAAGATCCATCTTAACCCCAGTCTCCAATCTCTGCTCTCTGTAACAGTTCTTCTGCACACCAGTCTCCAAACTTTGCTCTCTGTAACTGTACTTCTTCACCTCAGTCTCCAAACTCTGCTCTCTGTAACAGTCCATCTGCAGCTCAGTCTCTAAAATCTAGTCTCTGCAACGATCCTTCTGGACCCCAGTCTCCAACGTCTGCTCTCTGCAACAGTCCTTCTGCACCACAGCCTTCAGACTCTGCTCTCTGTAAGATCCTTCTGCACTCCAGTTTCCAAACTCTGCACTCTGTAACATTCCTTCTCCACCCCAGTCTCCAACTTCTGTCCTCTGCAACAGTCCTGCTGCTCCCCAGTCTCCGAGATCTGCTCTGTGTAACAATCCTTCTGTACCGCAGTCTCCAACCTCTGCTCTCTGTTAGGGTCTTTCTACACCCCAATTTCTAACCTCTGCTTTTTGTAACAGTACTTCTGCACCTCAGTCTCCAAACTCTGCTCTCTGTAACACGCCTTCTACACCTCAGTCTCCAACCTGTGCTCTCTGTAAAATTTCTTCTGCACCCCAGTCTCAAACATCTGCTCTCAGCATTGGTACCACTGCACCCCAGTCTCAAACCTTGTTCTCTACAACAGTCCTTCTGTACTGCAGTCTCCAACCTCTGTTCTCTGTAAGGGTCCTTTTGCAACCCAGTCTCCCACCTCTAATTTCTATATAAGTCCTTCTAGACCACAGTCTCCAAACTCTGGTCTTGTAACCGTCATTCTGCACCTCACATTGCAACCTCTGCTCTCTGAAACAGTCCTTCTGCAACCAGTTTTAAAACTCTGCTCTCTGCAAGAGTCCTTCTGCACCCCCGTCTCCATCCTCTGCTCTCTGCAACAGTCCTTCTCAACCCCAGTCTCCAACCTCTGCTCTCTTTAACAGTCCTTCTGTACTGCAATCTCCAACCTCTGCTCTCGGTATGGGTCCTTCTGCACCCCAGTCTCCAAAATCTGCTTTCTGTATCAGTCCTTCTGCACTCCAGTCTCTAACCTGTGCTCTCTGTAACAGTCTTTCTGCACCTCAGACTCCAACCTCTGCTCTCTGCTCCAGTCCTTCAGCGCCCCAATCTCCAAACTCTTCTCTCTGCCACAGTAACACCTCAGTGTCAAAACTCTGTGCTCTGTAAGATCCTTCTGAAACCCAGTCTCCAACCTCTACTTTCTGCAATGGTCCTTCTGTAAACCAGTCTTCAACCTCTGTTCTCTACAACAGTCATTCTACACCCCAGTCTCCAACGTCTGCTCTCTGTAAGACGTCTGCTCTCTTCTGTACATTCATTCAGTCTCCAACATTTGTTCTCTGTAAGGGTCCTTCTGCACCCCAGTCTTAAATCTCTGCTTTCTGTATCAGTCCTTCTGCACTGAAGTCTCCAAACACTGCTCTCTCCAAGAATCCTTCTGCACCTCAGCCTCCAACCTCTGCTCTCTCTAACAGTCCTTCTGTACCTCATTCTCCAAACTCTGCTCTCTGTAAAATTCTTTTGCAACCCAGTCTCCAAACTCTGATCTCTGTAAATGTTTTTCTGCACCCCAGTCTTCAAGAACTGCTCTCTGTAACAGGCCTTCTTCACCCCAGTCTCTAACCTCTGCTGTATGTAACAGGCCTTTTGCACCAAGTCTCCAAACTCTTCTATCTTCAATGATCCTTCTCCACCCCAGTATCTAACCTCTGCTCTCATCAACAGTCCTTTTGCACCCCAGTCTCAAACCTATGCTCCCTGTAAGATCCTTCTACACACGTGTCTCCAACCTCTGCTGTCTGTAACACTCCTCTTACACCAGTCTCCAACTTCTGCTCTCTGTAAGGGTCCTTCTGCACCTCAGTCTCCAACTTCTGCTCTGTGCAACACTCCTTCTGCACCCCAGTCTCCTAACTTTGCTACCTGCAACACTTTTTCTGCATCTAAGTCTTTACCTGTGCTCTCTGTAAAAGTCCTTCTGCACCCCAGTCTCCAACCTGTGCTCTCAGTGAAAGTCCTTTTCCACCACATTCTCCAAACACTGCTCTCTCCAACGATCTTTCTGCACCTCAGTCTGCAACCTCTGCTCTCTCTAACAGTCCTTCTGTACATCATTCTCCAACCTCTGCTCTCTGTAAGATTCTTTTGCAACCCAGTCTCCAATCCTCTGATCTCTGCAACTGTCCTTCTGCACCCCAGTCTTCATACTCTGCTTTCTGTAACCGTCTTCTGCATCTCAGTCTCCATCCTTTACTCTATGCAACAGTTCTTCTTCACCCAAGTCTCCAACGTCTGCTCTATGAAAAAGTCCTTCTAAACCCTAGTCTCCAAACTCTGCTCTGTGTAACAGTCCTTCTACACCCTATTCTCCATACTCTTCTCGCCCCAAGGATACTTCTGCATCCCAGTCTCCATCCTCTGCTCTCTGCAGCTTTCCTTTTGCACCCCAGTCTCCAGCATCTGCTCTCTGCAACCGTTTTTCTCCACCCCAGTTTCAAACTCTGCTCTCTGTAACAGTCCTTCTGGACCCCGATCTCCAACCTCTACTCTCTGCAACAGTCCTTCTACACCCCAGTCTCCACCCTCTGCTTTCAGCAAAAGTTTTTCTGCACCCCAGGCTCCAAATACTTTTCTCTGTAACTCTACTTCTGCACCTCAGTCTCCAACCTCTTCTCTTTGCAAGATTCCTTCTCACCTCAGTCTCCAACCTCTACTCTCTGTAAAGTGGTTCTGCACCTCAGTCTCCAAACTCTGCTCTCTGTAAGATCTTTCTGCACCCCAGTCTCTATCCTCTGCTCTGTAACAGGCCTTCTGCACCCCAATCTCCAACCTCTGCTCTCTGCAACGATCCTTCTGCACCCCAGTCTCTAATATCTGTTCGCTGCAACTGTTTTTGTGCAACCCAGTCTCCAACATCTGCTTCCTGCAACAGATTTTCTCTACCTCAGTCTGAAAAATCTGCTCTCTGCAACAATTCCTCTGTACATAGTCTCCAACCTCTGCTCTCTGTAACAGTCTTTCTGTACCTCTGTCTCCTACCTCTGCTCTCTGTAAGACCATTCTGAAACCCAGTCTGCAAACTCTGCTCTCTGTAACAGTCCTTCTACACCCCAGTCTCCAACCTCTGCTCTCTGAAACAGGCCTTCTGCATCCTAGTCTCCAAACTCTGCTCTCTGTAACAGGCCTCCTGCACCCCATTCTCCAAGCTCTACTCTCTGCAACGATCCTTCTGCACCCCACTCTCCTACCTCTTCTCTCTAATACAGTCATTCTGGACCCCAGTCTCCTACCTCTGCTCTCTATAAGATCCTTCTGCACACCAGTCTCAAACCCCTGCTCACTGTAACAGTTCTTCTGGAACCTATCTTCAAATTCTGCTCTCTGCAACAGTCCTTCTACACCCCAGTCTCCAAACTCTGCTCTCTGTAACTGTCCTTCTGTACCAGAGTCTCCAACCTCTGCTCTCTGTAACGGTCCTTCTGCCCCCCAGTCTCTAACATCTGCTTTCTTTGTCAGTTCTTCTGCACCCCAGTATCCAACCTCTGCTCTCTGTAACAGTCCTTCTGCACCTCAGTCTCCAACCTTTGCTTTCAGCAACAGTCCTTCTGAACCCCAGTCTTCTACCTCTGCTCTCTGCAACATTCCTTCTGCACCCCAGTCTCAAACCTATGCTGTCTGTAAAAGTCTTTCTGCACCCCAATCTTCAAACTCTGCTCTCTGTAACGATCCTAATGCACCCCAGTCTCGAACCTCTGCTCTCTTCAATGATCCTTAGGCACATAAGTCTCCAACCTCTGCTCTCTGCAACGATTCTTCTGCACCCCAGTCTCAAAGCTCTGCTCTCTGCAACAGTCTTTGTGAACCCCAGTCTCCAATATCTGCTTTGTGCAAAAGTTCTTCTGTACGTCAGTCTGAAAACTCCCCTCTTTGTAATCCTCCATCTGCAACCCACTCTCCAACCTATGCTCTTTTTAACAGTCCTTCTGTACCTCAATCTACAATCTCTGCTCTTTGCAACATTTCTTCTACACTCCAGTCTCCATACTCTGATAGCCCAAACGATCCTTCTTCACCCCAGTCTCCAAACTGTGTTCTCTACATCAGTTCTACTGCACCCCAGTCTCCAACCTCTGCTCTCTGAAACAGTCCTTCTGTACCACAGTCTTCAACCTCTGTTCACTGAAAGGGTCCTTATGAACCCCAGTATCGAACTTCTGCTTTCTTTATCAGTCGTTTTGAACCATAGTGACCAAACTCTGCCCTCTGCAACCGTCCTTCTGCAACTCAGTTAGCAACCTCTGCTCTCTGCAACAGTCCTTCTGCATCCCAGTCTCTATCGTCTGCTCTCTGCAACAGTCCATTTGTTCCCCATTCTTCAACATCTGCTCTCTGCAACAGTCATTATCCACCCCAGTCTCCAAATTTTGCTCTCTGTAACAGTCCTTCTGTACTGCATTCTACAACCTCTGCTCTCTGTAATGGACTTCTGCACCCGAGTCTGCAACCTTTCCTTTCTGTGTCAGGACGTCTGCACTCCAGTCTCCAACCTCTGCTCTCTTTAACTGTCCTTTTGAACTTTAATCTCCAACCTCTGCTCTCTACTACAGTCCTTCAGGACCCCAATCTTTAACCTCTACTGTCTGCAACAGTCCTTTTACATCCCAGTCTAAAACCTCTGCTCTCTGCAACAGTCCTTCTGCACCCCAGTCACAAACATCTGCTCTCTGTAACAATCCTTCTGCACCTCAGTCTCCAACCTCTGCTCTCTGCAACGATCCTTCTGATCCCAGTCTGAAACCTCTACTAGCTGCAACAGTTCTTGTGAACCCCAGTCTTCAACATCTGCTTTCTGCAACAGTTCTTCTGTACCTCAGCCTGAAAACTTTGCTCTCTGCAATAATCCATCTGCACCCCAGTCTCAAAACTCTGTTCTCTGTAACATTCCTTCTGTAACTCAGTCTCCAATCACTGCTCTCTGCAACAGTTCTTCTACACCCAAGTCTCAATACTCTGATCAACCCAACGGTCCTTCTGCACCCCAGTCTCCAAACTTTGTTCTCTACATCGGTTCTTCTTCAACCCAGACTCTAACCTCTGCTCTCTGTAACAGTCTTTCTGTACCACAGTCTCCAACCTCTGTTCTCTGTAAGGGTCCTTATGCACCCCAGTATCTAACCTATGCTTTCTGTATCAGTGGTTAGAACCACAGTCTCCAAACTCTGCCCTCTGTAACCGTCTTTCTGCATCTCAGTCTGCAAACTCTGCTCTCTGCAACAGTCCTTCTGCACGCCAGTCTCCATCCTCTGTTCTCTGCAACAGTCCTTTTGCACCCCAGTCTCCAACATCTGCTCTCTGCAACAGTCATTCTGCACCCAAGTCTCCAAACTTTGCTCTCTGTAGCATTCCTTATGTACTGCATTCTCCAACCTCTGCTCTCTATAAGGGTACTTCTACACCCCAATTTCCAACCTCTGCTTTCTGTGTCAGTCCTTCTGCAACCCAGTCTCCAAACTCTGCTCTGTGTAACTCTCCTTCTGCACCTTAGTTTCCAACTTCTGCTCTCTGCTACAGTCCTTTTAAACCCAAATCTCCAACCTCTACTCTCTGCAACAGTTTTTGTACATCCCAGTCTAAAACCTCTGCTCTCTGCATCAGTCCTTCTGCACCCCTGTCTCCAACCTCTGCTCCCTGTAACAATCCTTCTGCACCTCAGTCTCCAACCTCTGTTCTCTGCAACGGTCCTTCTGGACCTCAGTCTCCAACTTCTACTCTCTGTAACAGTGCTTCTGCACCTCAGTCTCCATTCTCTGCTCTCTGTAAGATCCTTCTGCAACCCAGTCTTCAAACTCTGCTCTCTGTAGCAGTCTTTCATAACCCCAGTCTCCAAATTGTGCTCTCTGTAACAGGCCTTCTGCACTCAAGTCTCCAAACTCTGCTCTCTATATCAGTCCATCTGCACCCCAGTCTCTAACGTCTTCTCACTATAACGATCCTTCTGCACCCCAGTCTCCAACCTCTGCTCACTGCAACAGTCCTTGTGCAACCCAGTCTACAATAACTGCTCTCTGCAACATTTCTTCTGTACCTCAGTCTAAAAATTCTGCTGTCTGCAATAATCCTTCTGAACCCCAGTCTCCAACCTGTGCTCTCTGTAACAGTCTTTCTGCACCTCATTATCCAACCTCTGCTTTCAGCAGCACTACTTCTGCATCCCAGTCTCCAACCTCTGCTCTCTGAAACATTCATTCTGCTTCCCAGTATCAAACCTGTGCTCTCTGTAAAAGTCCATCTGCACCCTAGTCTCCAACCTCTGCTCTTTGTAACAATCCTTCTGCACCTCAGACTCTAACCTCCACTCTCTGCAACATTCCTTCTGTACCCCAGTCTCAATCTTCTGCTCTCTGCAGCAGTATTTTTGCACCCCAGTGTCCAACATCTGGTCTCTTCAACACTCATTCTTCACACCAGTCTCCAATCTCTGCTCTCTGTAACAGTTCTTCTGGACTGAATTCTCCAAGCTCTGCTGTATGCAACAGTCCTTGTGCACCCCAGTCTCCAACATCTGCTCTCTGAAGCAGTCCTTCGACACCCCTGTCTCCAACCTCTGCTTTCTGCAACAGTCCTTCTACACCCCAGTCTCCATACTCTGCTCGCCCAAACGATCCTACTGCACACCTGTTTCCAACGTCTGCTCTCTGCAACAGACCTTTTACACCCTAATCTCCATCCTCTGCTCTCTGCAACACACCTTGTGCACCCCAGTCTCCATCCTCTGCTTCTGCAACATTCCTTCTGCACCCCAGTCTCCAACATCTGCTATCTGCAACAGTCATTCTCCATCCCAGTCTCCAAACTCTGCTCTCTGTAAGAGTTCTTCTGTGCTGCATTCTCGAAACTCTGCTCTCTGTAAGGATACTTCTGCACCCGAATCTCCAAATTCTGCTTTCTTGTTTGTGCTTCTGCACCCCAATCTCCAAACTCTGCTCTGTGTAACTGTTTTTCTGCACCTTAGTCTCCAACGTTTGCTCTCTGCTACAGTTCTTCTGGACCCCAGTCTCCAACATCTACTCTCTGCAACAGTCCTACTGCCCCCCAGTCTACAACCTCTGCTCTTTGTAAGAGTCCTTCTGTATTGGAGACTCCAACCTCTGCTCTCTGTAATGGTCCTCCTGTACCCCACTCTTCAACCTCTGCTTTTTGAATCATTTCTTTTGCACCCCTGTCTCAATATTCTGCTCTCTATAACAGTCCTTCTGCACCTCAGTCTCCAACATCTGCTCTCTGCAAAAGTTTCTTCTGCATTCAAATCTCCAACTTCTGCTCTATGCACAAGTTTTTCTGCACCCCAGTATCCAACCTCTGCTCTCGTTATTAATCTTTCTGTACCCCAATCTCCAAATTCTGCTCTCTGCAGCAGTCATTCTTCATCCCAGTCTCCAACATCTGCTCGCTGTAATATGCTTCTGTACCCCAGTCTCCAAACTCTACTCCCTGTAACAGTTCATCTGCACCGCAGTCTCCAAACTCTGCTCTCTGTTAAAATCCTTCTGCACCTCAGTCTCCAACCTCTGCTCTCTGCAATGGTCCTTCTGCAACTCTGTCTTAAACCTCTGTTCTTGCAACAGTCCTTCTGCTCCCCAGTCTCCAATATCTGCTCTCTCTAAAAGTCCTTTTGTACCCCAGTCTCCAATCTCTGCTCTCTGTTATGGTCCTTCTGCATCCGAGTCTCAAAACTCTACTCTCTGTAACAGTTCTTCTGTACCGCAGTCTCCAAACACTGCTCTCTGTAAAAATAATTCTGCACCTCAGTCTCCAACATCTGCTCTCTACAAAGGTGCTTCTGCACCCTAGTCTCCAACCTCTGTTCTCTGCAAAAGTTTTTCTGCACCCCAATCTCCAACCTCTGCTTTCTCTATAAGTTCTCCTGCATCCCAGTCTCCAACCTCTGCTCTCTTTAACAGTCTTTCTGCACCTCAGTCTCCAACCTCTTGTTTCTGCCACAGTCCTCCTGCACCCCCGTCTCCAACCTCTGCTTTCTGCAACATTCCTTCTGAACCCGAGTCTCCTACCTGTGCTTTCTGTAAAAGTCATGCTGCACTCCAGTCTCAAACCTCTGCTCTCTGTAACGATGCTTTTGCACCCCAGTCTCTGAACTCTGCTCTCTTCAATGATCATTCTGCACCTCAGTCTCCAACTTCTGCTCTCTACAATGATCCTTTTGCACCCCAGTCTCAAACATCTGCACTCTGTAACAGTCCTTCTACACCTCAGTCTCCAACCTCTGCTCTCTGCAACATTCTTTTTGCACCCCAATCTCCAACATCTGCTCTCTTCAACAGTCCTTCTATACCCCAGTCTCTAACCTCTGCTCTCTTTTTTTTTATTGTTGGTCGTTCAAAACATTACACAGTTCTTAATACATCATCTTTCACAGTTTGATTCAAGTGGGTTTTGAACTCCCAACTGTACCCCATATACAGATTGCTGTATCACATCAGTTACCCTTCCATTGATTGACATATTGCTTTTCTAGTGTCTGATGTATTCTTCTTTCAGTCCTATTCTCTACTATCCCCCCTCCCCTCCCCTCCCCTCCCCTTTTTTCTCTCTACCCCTTCTACTGTAAATCATTTCTTCCATTTGTATTATCTTGTCTTACCCCTCCTTTCCTCTTATATATCATTCTCACTCCCTTTCCCTCCCACCTCTTATCCCTGTTTAATGTAAATCTTCTTCTCAAGCTCTTCGTCCATACCCTGTCTTTGTTTACTCCCTTTATATTAAAGGGGTCATTTGGTATTTGTTTTTTAATGATTGACTAGCTTCACTTAGCATAATCTGCTCTAATGCCATCCATTTTCCTCCAAATTCTATGATTTTGTCGTTTCTTAATGCAGAGTAATACTCCATTGTGTATAAATGCCACATTTTTTTATCCATTCATCTATTGAAGGGAATCTAGGTTGGTTCCACAATCTTGCTATCGTGAATTGTGCTGCTATGAACATCGATGCAGCAGTTTCTCTGTAGCATGCTCTTTTTAAGTCTTTAGGGAATAGACCGAGAAGGGGAATAGCTGGGTCAAATGGTGGTTCCATTCCCAGCTTTCCAAGAAATCTCCATACTTCTTTCCAAATTGGCTGCACCAATTTGCAGTCCCACCAGCAATGAACAAGAGTGCCCTTCTCCCCGCATCCTCTCCAGCACTTATTGTTGTTTGACTTCCTAATGGCTGCGAATCTTACTGGAGTGAGATGGTATCTTAGGGTAGTTTTGATTTGCATTTCTCTGACTGCTAGCGATGGTGAGCATTTCTTCATGTACTTATTGATTGATTGTATGTCCTCCTCTGAGAAGTGTCTATTCAGGTACTTGACCCATTTATTGATTGGGTTATTTGTTATCTTATTGTCTAATTTTTTGAGTTCTTTGTATATTCTGGTTATTAGGGCTCTATCTGAAGTGTGTGGATTAAAGATTTGTTCCCAGGATGTAGGCTCCCTATTTATCTCTCTTATTGTTTCTTTTGCTGAGAAAAAACTTTTTAGTTTGAGTAAGTCCCATTTGTTGATTCTAGTTGTTATCTCTTGCGCTATGGGTGTCCTATTGAGGAATTTGGGGCCCGATCCTACAGTATGTAGATCATAGCCAACTTTTTCTTCTATCATATGCCATGTCTCTGATTTAACATCAAGCTCCTTGATCCATTTTGAGTTAACTTTTGTGCATGGCGAGAGATAGGGATTCAGATTCATTTTGATGCAAATGGATTTCCAGTTTTCCCAGCACCATTTGTTGAAGATGCTATCCTTCCTCTATTGCATGCTTTTAGCCCCGTTATCAAATATAAGGTAGTTGTAGTTTTGTGGATTGGTTTCTGTGTCCTCTATTCTGTACCATTGCTCCACCCGCCTGTTTTGGTACCAGTACCATGCTGTTTGTGTTACTATTGCTCTGTAGTATAGTTTGAAGTCTGGTATCGCTATACCACCTGATTGACACTTACTGCTTAGCATTGTTTTTGCTATTCTGGGTCTTTTATTATTCCATATGAATTTCATGATTCTTTTATCTATTTCTACAAGAAATGCCATGGGGATTTTGATTGGTATTTCATTGAACTTATAGAGAACTTTTGGTAATATCGCCATTTTGGTGATGTTGGTTCTACCTATCCATAAGCGGGGTATATTTCTCCATCTTCTAAGATCTTCTTCTATGTCTTTCTTTAGGGTTCTGTAATTTTCATTATATAAATCTTTCACCTCTCTTGTTAGGTTGATTCCCAAGTATATTATTTTTTGGGGGGATATTGTGAATTGAGTAGTTGTCCTCATTTCCGTTTCAGAGGATTAGATCGCTGATATATAGGAATGTCTTTGATTTATGCGTGTTGATCTTATATCCTGCCACTTTGCTGAATTCATTTATTAGCTCTAGTAGCTTCTTTGTAGACCCTTTTGGGTCTTCTAGGTATAGGATCATATCATCTGCAAATAGTGATAATTTAAGTTCTTCTTTTCCTATTTTTATGCCTTTAATTTCTTTCGTCTGTCTAATTGCTCTGGCCAGTGTTTCAAGAACTATGTTGAACAGAAGTGGTGAGAGAGGGCATCCCTTTCTTGTACCAGATCTTAGAGGGAATGCCCTCAATTTTTCTCCATTAAGAATGATGCTGGCCTGTGGCTTATCATAGATTGCTTTTACAATATTGAGGTATGTTTCGGTTATCCCTAATTTTTCTAGAGTTTTGAACATAAAGGGATGCTGAACTTTGTCGAATGCTTTTTCTGCATCTATCGAGATGATCATATGGTTCTGATTTTTAAGTCTATTGATGTGGTGAATAACATTTATTGATTTCCGTATATTGAACCAGCCTTGCATCCCAGGGATGAATCCTACTTGATCATGGTGTATAATTTTTTTTGATATGTATTTGAATCCGATTCGCCAGAATTTTATTGAGGATTTTTGCGTCAAGGTTCATTAGAGATATTGGTCTGTAGTTTTCTTTCTTTGAAGTGTCTTTGTCTGGTTTCGGAATCAGGGTGATGTTGGCCTCGTAGAATGAATTTGGAAGTTCTCCCTCTTTTTCTATTTCCTGAAATAGCTTGAAAAGTATTGGTGTTAGTTCCTCTTTAAAGGTTTTGTAAAACTCTGCTGTATACCCATCCGGTCCTGGGCTTTTCTTAGTTGGTAATGTTTTGATGGTTTCTTCTATTTCCTCTATTGTTATTGGTCTGTTTAGGTTGTGTATATCCTCCTGACTCATCTGGGCATATCATAAGACTTAAGGAATTTATCTATGCCTTCACTATCTTCTATTTTATTGGAGTATAAGGATTCAAAATAATTTCTGATTATCTTCTGTATTTCTGAAGTGCCTGTTGTGATACTGCCTTTTTCATCCCGAATGTTAGTAATTTGAGTTTTCTCTCTTCTTCTCTTCATTAGCATGGCTAAGGGCCTGTCGATTTTATTTATTTTTTCAAAGAACCAACTTTTGGTTTTGTCAATTTTTTCAATTGTTTCTTTTGTTTCAATTTCATTAATTTCAGCTCTGATTTTAATTATTTCTTGCCTTCTACTTCTTTTGCTGTTGTTTTGCTCTTCTTTTTCTATGATTTTCAGATGAAGTAAGAGATCATTTATTTGTTGGTTTTTTCTTTTTTTTGAGGAATGAACTTTAAGCGATGAATTTTCTTCTTAGAACTGCTTTCAATGTGTCCCATAGATTCTGATATGTTGTGTCTGTGTTTTCATTTAACTCTAGAAAGTTTTTAATTTTATCCTTGATGTCTTCTAAAACCCATTGATCATTCAGCATCCTATTGTTCATTCTCCAAGTGATGCTTGATGTTTCCTTCCTTCTTTTATTATTGTTTTTTAGTTTTATTCCATTATGATAAGATAAGATGCATGGTATTATCTCTACCCCTTTATATAGTCTAAGAGTTGCCCTGTGACATAATATATGGTCTATTTTTGAGAAGGTTCCATGTGCTGCTGAGAAAAAGGTGTAACTACTTGATTTTGGGTGGTATAGTCTATATATGTCAATTAAGTCTAGGTTGTTAATTGTGTTATTGAGTTCTATAGTTTCCTTATTTAACTTTTGTTTGGAAGATCTGTCCAGTGGTGAGAGAGGTATGTTGAAGTCTCCCATGATTATTGTATGGTGATCTATTAGACTCTTGAACTTGAGAAGAGTTTGCTTGATGAACACAGCTGCACCATTATTTGGGGCATATATATTTATGATTGTTATGTCTTGTTGGTGTATGGTTCCCTTGAGCAGTATGAAGTGTCCTTTTTTATCCCTTTTAATTAACTTTGGCTTGAAATCTATTTAATTAGATATGAGTATGGACACTCCTGCTTGTTTCTGCAGTCCATATGAGTGGTATGATTTTTCCCAACCTTTCACCTTCAGTCTATGAATATCTTTTCCTATCAGATGCGTCTCCTGTAGGCAGCATATTGTTGGGTCTTGTTTTGTGATCCATTCTACTAGCCTGTGTCTCTTAATTGGTGAGTTTAAGCCATTAACATTTAGGGTTATTATTGAGATCTGGTTTGTTCTTCTAGCCATATTTGTTTATTGATGTTACTAAACCTGAGTTGTTATTCTCTTTGACTACTTTCCCCCCTTTACTGTCCTACCTCCCATTGTTGGTTTTCAATGTTATTGTCCATTTTCTCTTCCTGTAATGTTTTGCAAAGGATTTTTTGAAGAGATGGTTTTCTAGCTGCGAATTTTTTAAACTTTTGTTTATCGTGGAAGGTTTTAATTTCATCTTCTATCCTGAAGCTTAATTTAACCGGATACACGATTCTTGGTTATAACCCATTGTCTTTTAGCCTTTGAAATATGTTATTCCAGGATCTTCTAGCTTTTAGAGTATGTGTTGAGAGATCAGCTGTTATCCTGATTGGTTTACCCCTAAATGTAATCTGCTTCCTTTCTCTTGTAGCTTTTAAAATTCTCTCCTTATTCTATATGTTGGACATCTTCATTATAATGTGTCTAGGTGTGGATCTCTTATGATTTTGCACATTCGGCGTCCTGTAGGCTTCTAGGATTTGGGGTTCTGTCTCATTCTTCAAGTCTGGGAAGTTTTCTCGTATTATTTCACTGAATAAAATGTCTATTCCTTTGGTTTGGAGCTCTGTGCCTTCCTGTATCCCAATGACTCTTAAGTTAGGTCTTTTGATATTATCCCATATTTCTTGGATGTTCTGCTCATGGTTTCTTAGCAGACTTGCTAAGCTGTCTATGTTCTTTTCAAGTTGAAATACTCTGTCTTCATTGTCTGATGTTCTATCTTCTAAGTGATCCACTCTGCTGGTAGTATTCTCAATTGAGTTTTTAAGTTGGTTTATTGCTTCCTGCATTTCTAGGATTTCTATTTGTTTGTTTTTTATTTCCTCTATCTCCCTGTGAAATTGATCTTTTACTTCCTGGATTTGTTTATGTAGTTCCTTGTCAATGTGATCTTTCATTGTCTGATTTTGCCGTCTCATGTCTTCCTTGAGACTCCAGATCATCTGAAGCATGTATATCCTGACCTCTCTGTCTGACATTCCATCTGTTGCAGCTATTACCTCTTCTAGAGTTGAGTTGACCTGCATTGCCTGTGGTCCTTTCTTTCCTTTTCTTTTCATACTGCTGGCGTTTCTTTCTTCTTGGTGAAACTGTTGTGTTTTTGAAATTTTCCCTCTATTTTTTTATATTGCTCTTGTATAATTGAAAAGTCTCCATTGCAGGACAGGTGGTGGCTGTGATCCTCCACCAATTGGTGCGATCCGTCTACCATGCTTAGGCACATAAGTCTCCAACCTCTGCTCTCTTTAATGATCCTTCTGCATCCCAATCTCAAACATCTGCACTTTGGAACAGTCCTTCTACACCTCAGTCTCTAACCTCTGCTCTCTGCAGCAGCCTTTTTGCACCCCAATCTCCAACATGTGCTTTCTTCAACAGTCCTGCTATACACCAGTCTCCATCCTCTGCTCTCTGTAACAGTCCTTCCGCACCTCAGTCTCCAAACCCTGCTCTCTGAAAGAAATTTCTACAACGAAGTCTCCAAACTCTGCTCTCCACAAGAGTCCTTCTGAACCCCATTCATCAACCTCTGCTCTCAGCAACGGTCCTTATACACCCCACTCCAAACTCTGCTCTCCGCAACAGTCCTTCTCTACCCCAGTCCCCAACCTCAGCTCTTTGAAAGATCCTTCTGCAACCAAGTCTCCAAACTCTGCTCTCTGTAACAGTTCTTCAGCACCCCAGTCTCCAACCTATGCTCTCTGTAACAATCCTTCTGCAAATTAGTCTTTATTCTCTGCTCTCAGCAACGGTCCTTATGCACCTCAGTCTCCAACTTCTGTTCTCTGCAACAGTCCTTCTGCACCACAGTCTGCATCATCTGCTCTCTGTAAGAGTCCTTCTGTACTGCAGTCTCCAACTCTGCTCTCTGTTACGGTCCTTCTGGACCGCAGTATCTCACCTCTGCTTTCGGTATCAGTTTTTCTGCACCCCAGTCTCCAACCTCTGCTCTCTGTAACATTCCTTCTGCACCCCTGTTTCCAAACTCTGCTCTTGAAACAGTTTTTCTGCACCTCAGTATTCAACAACTGCTTTCTGCAACAGTCCTTCTACACCCCAGTCTCCAAACTCTGCTCTCTGGAACAGTCCTTCTATACCCCAGTGTCCATAATCTGCTCTCTGCAACGATCTTTCTGCACCTCAGTCTCCAATGTCTGCTCTGCAACAGTCTCTCTACAACCCAGTCTCCAACCTCTGCTCTCTAAAAGATCCTTCTGTACCCAGTTTCCAAATTCTGCAATCTGTAACATTTTTTTCTGCACCGCAGTCTACAACCTCTGGTCTCTGCAATGGTCCCTCTGCACCCCAGTCTCCAACCTTATTCTCAAAAACAGTTCTTCTGTACCGCAGTCTTAAACCACTGTTCTCTGTAAGGGTCCTTCTTCACCCCAGTCTCCAAACTCTACTTTCTGTATCAGTGGTTCTGCACAACAGTCTCCAAACTCTGCTCTCTGTAACAGTCCATATGCACTTGACTCTGCAAACTCTGCTCTCTGCAACATTACTTCTGCACCCCAGTCTCCAATATCTGCTGTCTGCAACAGTCCTTCTCCAACCCAGTCTCCAAACTCTGCTCTCTGCAACAGTCCTTCTACAACCCATTCTCCAACCTCGGCTTTCTGTATCAGTCTTTCTGCACCACAGTTTCCATATTTTGCTGTCTGTAACAGTCCTTCTGCACCTCACTCTGCAACCTCTGCTCTCTGCAACAATTCCTCTGCACCCCAGTCTACAACCTCTGCTCTCTGTAACAGTCCATCTGTACTGCAGTCTCCAACCTCTGCTGTCTGAAACAGTCTTTCTGCACCCGAGTCTCCAAAATCTGCATAATGTATCAGTCATTCTTCACACGAGTCTCCAACCTCTGGTTTCTGTAACAGTCTTTCTGCACCTCAGAATCCAACCTCTTTTTTCTGCAAAAGTACTTCTGCGCCCAATCTCCAACGTCTCCACTCTGCAACAGTCCTTCTGTACCTCAGTGTCCAAACTCTGCTCTCTGTAGGATCCTTCTGAAACACAGTCTCCAACCTCTACTTTCTGCAATGGTCCTTCTGCACCTCAGACTTTAACCTCTGTTCTCTGCAACAGTCCTTCTACACCCCAGTCTCCATATTTTGCTCGTACCACAGATCCTTCTGCACCCAAGTCTCCAAAATCTGCTCTCTGCAACAGTCCTTCTCCACCTCAGATTCCAAACTCTGCTTTCTGCAACAGTCCTTTTGGACCCCAGTCTCCAACCTCTGCTTTCTGTATCAGTTCTTCTGCACCCAAGTAACCAACCTCTGCTCTCTTTACAGTCCATCTTCACCTCAGTCTCCAAACTCTGCTTCCTGCAACCGTCCTTCTGCACGCCAGTCTTAAACCTCTGCTCTCTGCAACGATCCTTCTGCACCCTAGTCTCAAAACTCTGCTCGCTGCAACAGTTCATTTGAACCTCAATCTCCAACATCTGCTCTCTGCAACAGATCTTCAGTACATCAGTCTTAAAACTCTGCTCTCTGCAATAATCCTTCTGCACCCCAGTATTCAACCTCTGCTCTCTTTTACAGTCCTTCTGTACCTCAGTCTACAACCTCTGCTCTATGCAAAAGTCCTTCTGCACACAAGTCTCCAACATCTGCTCTCTGAAACAGTCCTTCTACACCCCAGTCTCCAACCTCTGCTCTCTGCAACAGTACTTATAGAACCCAGTCTCCATAATTGCTCTCACCAACGTCCCTTCTGCACCCCAGTCTCAAAAGTCTGCTCTCTGAAAAATTTTTCTACACAGCAGTCTCCTAACTCTGCTCTCTGCAACAGTCCTTATACACCCCAGTCTCCATACTCTACTCGACCCAACAATCCTTCAGCACCCAGTCTTCAACCTCTGGTCTCTACATACGTTCTTTGCACCCAAGTCTCCAATCTCTGCTCTGTGTAACAGTCCTTCTGTACCGCAGTCTCAAACCCCTGTTCTCCGTAAGGGTCATTATGCACCCCAGTCTCAAACCTCTGCTCTCTGCAACAGTCCTTCTGCACCCCAGTCTCCAAACTCTGCTCTCTATAACAATCCTTCTGCACCTCAGTCTCCAAATTCTGTTCTCTGCAACGTTCCTTCTGCACCTCAGTCTCCAACCTCAAATCTCTGTAACAGTCCTTCTGCACTTCAGTATCCAACGTCTGCTCTCTGTAGGATCCTTCTAAAACCCAGTCTCAAACCTCTGATCTCTGTATCTATCCTTCGGCACCTCAGTCTCCAATCTCTGCTCTCTGCAACAGTCCATCTGCACCTCAGTCTAACACCTCTGCTCTCTGCACGATCCTTCTTCACCCCAGTCTCCAAGCATTGCTCTCTGTAACAGTCCACCTGTACCTCAGTCTCCAACCTCTGCTCTCTGTAAGATCCTTTAGAAACTCAGTCTCGAAACTCTGCTCTCTATAACAGTCCTTCTGCACCCCCGTCTCCAACCTCTCCTCTCTGTAACAGCTCTTCTGCACGCCAGTCTCCAAACTCTCCTCTCTGTAGCAGGCCTTCTGCACCCCAGTATTCAACCTCTGCTCTCTGCAACGATTCTTCTGCACCCCAGTCTCTAATCTCTGCTCTCTGCAATGATCCTACTGCACCACAGTCTCCAACCTCTGATCTCTGCAACAGTCTATTTGCAACTCTGTCTCCAACTTATGCTCTCGGTAAGACCCTTCTGCACCCCTGTCTCAAAGCTCTGCTTATTGCAACGATCCTTCTGCACCCCAGATTCCAACCTCTGCTCTATGTAACAAAATTTTGCACCTCAGTCTCTAAGCTCTGCTCTCTACAACAGTCCTTCTGCACCCTAGTCTCCTAACTCTGCTCTCTGTAACAGTCCTTCTGTACCTCAGTCTCCAAACTCTTCTCTGTGTAACGGTCCTTCTGCACACCAGTGTCTAAAATCTGCTCTCTGCAACAGTCCTTCTGCACCCCAGTCTCAATCATCTGCTCTCTGCAACAGTCCTTCTGCACCCCATTCTCCAAACTCTGCTCTCTGCAACGATTTTTCTGGACCCCTGTCTCCAATGTCTGCTCTCTGTAACAGTCTTTCTGCACCACAGTCTCTAAACTCTCTCTCTGTAAGATCCTTCTGCACTCCAGTTTTCATACTCTGCTCTCTGAAACATTCTTTATTAACCCCTGTCTCATACCACGATCCACTGCAAAACTCCTTCTGCTCCCCAGTCTCCGAGATCTGCTCTCTGTAACAGTCCTTCTGAATCGCAGTTTCCAACCTCTGTTCTTTGTAACGGTTCCTTCTACACCCCAGTCTCCAAACTCTTCTTTCTGTATCAGTCTGTCTGAACCCCAGTCTCCAACCTCTGCTCTCTGCAACAGTCCTTCTGCACCCCAGTGTCCAAACTCTGCTCTCTGCAACACTCCTTCTGCACCCCAGTCTCCAACATCTGCTCTCTGCAACAGTCCTTCTACACCCCAGTCTCCAAACTCTGCTCTCTTCAAGAATCGTTCTGGACCCCAGTCTCCAACATCTGTTTTGTACAACAGTACTTCTGCACCACAGTCTCCAAAATCTGCTCTCTGTAAGATTATTCTTGTCTCCAGTTTCCAAAATCTGCTCTCTTTAACATTCCTTCTCCACTGCAGTCTCCTACCTCTGCTTTCTGCAAGAGTCCTGCGGCACCCCAGTCTCCAAAGTCTGTCTTCTGTAACACTCTTTCTGCTCCCCATTCTCCAACATCTGCTCTCTGAAACAGTCCTTCTGAAATGCAGTCTCCACCCTCTGCTCTCCGTAACGGTAATTCTGCACCCCAGTCTCCAACCTCTGCTTTCTGTATCAGTCCTTCTGCATCCCAGTCTCCAAACTCTGCTGTCTGTAACAGTCCTTCTGAACAACAGTTTCCAACCTCGGCTCTCTGTAAGAGAAATTCTGCAACCCAGTCTCAAAACTCTGCTCTCTGTAACAGGCCTACTGAAACACAGTCTCCAACCTCTTCTCTCTGCAATGATTCTTCTCCACAACAGTCTCATTCCTCTGCTCTCGGCAAAAGTCTTTCTGCATCCTTGTCTCCAACCTCTCCTCTCTGTAACAATCCTTCTGCACCCCAGTCTTCAACATCTGCTCTCTGCAACAGTTCTTGTGCACCACAGTCTGAAAACTATGTTCTCTGCAATGACCTTTCTGCACCCCAGTCTCCTACCTCTGCTCTCTTTAACAGTCCTTCTGCACCTCTGTCTCCCAACTCTGCTCTATTCAGATCCTTCTGCAACCCAGTCTTTAAACTCTGCACTCTGTAACATTCCTTCTGCACAAAAGTCTCCAACCTCAGCTCTCTGTAACATTCCTTCTGCTCCTCAGTCTTCAAACTCTGCTCTCTGTAACAGTCCTTCTTCACCTCAGTCTCAAACCTCTACTCTCTATAACTGTCTTTCTGTACCTCAGTCTGAAACCTCTGCTCTCTGCATGATCCTTCTACACCCAGTCTCCAACCACTGCTTTCTATGAGAGTCCACCTACAACTCAGTAACCAAACTCTGCTTTTTGTAAGATCCTTCAGCAACCCAGTCTCCTAACACTGCTCTCTATAACAGTACTTCTGCACCCCACTCTCCAACCTCACCTCTCTGTAACAGGCCTTCTGCACGGCAGTCTCCAAACTCTGCTCTCTGCAACGATATTTCTGCACCCCAGTCTCCAACCACTTCTCTCTGCAATGATCCTACTGCACCCCAGTCTCCAACCTCTGATCTCTGCAACAGTACTTCTGCACCTCAGTCTCCAACTTCTGCTCTCTGTAAGATCTTTCTGAACCCATGTCTCCAAGCTCTGCTCTTTGCAACGATCCTTCTGCACCCCAGTCTCCAACCGCTTCTCTATGTAAAAGAAATTCTGCACCTCAGTCTCCAATCTCTGCTCTCTGCAACAGTCCTTCTGCACTGCAGACTCCAATCTCTGATTTCTGTATCAGTCCTTCTACACCTCAGTCTCCAACCTCTGCTCTCTGCAACAGTCCTACTGCAACCCAGTCTCCAAACTCTGCTCTCTGCAACAGTCCTTCTGCACCCCAGTCTCCAAACTCTGCTCTCTGCAACAGTCCTACTGCACTTCAGTTTCCAAACTCTGCTCTCTGTAACATTCCTTCTGCAACCCTGTCTTCAACCTTGGCTTTCTGCAAGTGTCCTTCGGCTCTCCAGTCTCCAACCTCTGTCCTCTGCAACAGTCTTTCTGCACTCCAGTCTCCAAACTCTGCTTTCTGTATCAGTCTTTCTGAAGCCCAGTCTCAAACCTCTGTTCTCTGTATCTATCCTTCTGCACCTCAGTCTCCAACCTGTTCTCTCTGTAACATTCCTTTTGCACCCCAGTCTCCAACCTCTGCTCTCTGTAACAGTTTTTCTATACTGCAGTCTCTAAATCCTGGTCTCTGTAACCATCCTTCTGCACCCCAATTTCGAACCTCTACTTAGTGTAACAGTCCTTCTGCACTTCATTCTCCAACCTTTGCTCTCTGTAACAGTCTTTCTGCAACCAAGTCTGACACCTCTGCTCTCTGCACGATCCTTCTGCACCCCAGTCTTCAACCAATACTCTCAGCAACAGTCCTTCTGTACCCCAATCTCCAACCTCTGCTCTCCACAATGATCCTACTGCGTCCCAGTCTCCAACCTCTGATATTGGCAACAGTCCTTCTGCACCTCAGTCTCCAGCTTCTGCTCTCTGTAAGATTCTTCTGCACCCCTGTTTCCAACCTCTGCTCTCTGTAACAGTCCTTCTGTACCAGAGTCTTTAACCTCTGCTCTCTGTAGCAGGACTTCTGCACCTCATTCTCCAACCTCTGATCTCTGCAACAGTCCTTCTGCAACCCAGTCTCCAACCTCTGCTATCTACAACAGTCCTTCGGCATCCTAGTTACCAACATCTGCTCTCTGCAAGAGACATTCTGCACCTCAGTCTGAAAACTCTGCTCTCTGCAACGACCCTTCTGCACCCAAGTCTCTTACCTCTGCTCTCTGTAACAGTCCTTCTGCACCTCAGTCTCCCAACTGTGCTCTCTGTTTGATCCTTCTGCAACCCAGTCTTTAAACTCTGCACTCTGTAAAATCCTTCTGCACAACAGTCTCCAACCTCTGCTCTCTGTAACAGGACTTCTGGAACCCAGTCTCCAAACTCTGCTCTCTGTGATAGGCCTTCTGCACCCCAGTCTCCAACCTCTTCTCTCTGCCACGATTCTTCTCCACCAAAGTCTCCTTCATCTACTCTCTGCAACAGTCCGTTTGCACTCCAGTCTCCAATCTCTGCTCTCTGTAAGATCCATCTGAACCCTAGTCTCCAAAATCTGCTTTCTTTAACAGTCCTTCTGCACCTCAGTCTCCAACCTCTGCATTTTGTAACAGTTCTTCTGCACCCCAGACTAAAACATCTGCTCTCTGCAACAGTCCTTCTGCACCTCAGTCTGAAAACTCTGCTCACTGTAACATTCCTTCTCCACCCCAGTCTCCAACCTCTGTCCTCTGCAACAGTCATTCTGCTCCCCAGTCTCTGAGATCTGCTCTTTGTAACAGTCCTTCTGTACCAGAGTCTCCAAATTCTACTCTTTGTAACGGTCCTTCTACACCCCAGTCTCCAAACTCTGTTTGTGTATCAGTATGTCTGATCCCCAGTCTCTAACCTCTGTTCTCTGTATCTATCCTTATGCACGTCAGTCTTATCCTGTCCTCTATTTAAGAGTCGTTCTGCACACCGGCCTCCAACCTCTGCTTTCGGTAACAGTCCTATAAAGCAGTCTCCAAACTCTGCTCTCCTTAACGGTCCTTCTGCACACCAATTTCCAAAATCTGCTTCCTGTAACAGTCTTTCTGCACCTGAGTCTCCAAACTCTGCTCTCTGTAACAGTCCTTCTGCACCCCAGTCTAAAACATCTGCTCTCTGCAACAGTCCTTCTGCACCCCAGTCTCCAAACTCTGCTGTCTGCAACGCTCTTTCTGGACCCCAGTCTCCAACGTCTGCTCTCTTCAACAGTCCTTCTGCAACACAGTCTTCAAACTCTGCTCTTTGTAAGATTCTTGTGCACTCCAGATTCCATACTCTGCACTATGTAACATTCCTTCTCCACCCTAGTCTCCAAACTCTGTCCTCTGCAACACTCCTTCTGCTTTCCAGTCTCCGACATCTGGTCCTTCTGTACCGCAGTCTCCAACCTGTGCTCTTTGTAATGGTCCTTCTACACCCCAGTCTCCAACCTCTGCTTTCTGTATCAGTCTGTTTGAACCGCAGTCTCCAACCGCTGTTCTCTGTATCTATCCTTCTGCACCTGAGTCTACAATCTCTGTTCTCTCCAACGGTCCTTCTGCACCTCAGTCTCCAACCTATACTATCTGTAATAGTCCTTCTGCACTTCAGTCTCCAATATCTGCTCTCTGTAGCATCCTTATAAAACCCAGTCTCCATACTCTACTCTCTGTAACAATCCTTCTGCACACCAGTCTCCAACCTCTGCTCTCTGTAACAATCCTTCTGCACACCAGTCTCTAACCTCTGATCTCTGAAACGATCCTTCTTAACCTCAGTCTCCAATGTCTGCTTGCTGCAACAGTCCTTCTGCACCCCAGTCTCTAATATCTGCCCTCTGCAACAGTCCCTCTGCACTTCAGTGGGAAAACTCTGCTGTATGCAACCCAGTCTTTAAACTCTACAATCGTTAATCGTCCTTCTGCACAACAGTCTCCAACCTTTGCTCTCTGCAACAGTCTTTCTGCACCACAGTGTCTACCATCTGCTCTCTGCCACAGTCCTTCTGTACACTAGTCTCCAATCTCTACTCTCTGAAACAGTCCTTATGTACAGCAATCTTTAACCTCTGCTCTCTGTAACGGTCCTTATGCACCCCAGTTTTCAAAGTCTCCTTTCTGTATCAGTCCTTCCTCACCCCAGTCTCATAACTCTACTTACTTAAACAGTCCTTCTGCACATCAGTCTCCAAACTCTGCTCTCTGCAACAGTCCTTCTTCATCCAAGTCCCCAACCTCTGCTCTCTGCAACAGTCCTTTTACACCCCAGTCTACAACATCTGCTCTCTGCAACAGTCCTTCAACACCTCTGTCTCTAAACTCTACTGTCTCTAACTGTCCTTCTGCACCTCAGCATCCAACCTCTTCCCTCTGTAAGAGTCCTTCTGCACTCCAGCCTCCAACATCTCCTCACTGCAACCGTCCTTCTGCAACCCAGTCTTTAACGTCTGCACTCTCAACAGTCCTTCTGCACCTCAGTTTGAAAACTCTGCTCTCTGCAAGTATCCTTCTGCACCCCAGTCTCCAACCTCTGTTTTCTGTAACAGTCCTACTGCACCTCAATCTCCAAACTCTGCTCTATATAAGATCCTTCTGCAACCCAATATCCAAACCCTGCTCTGTGTAACAGTCCACCTGCTCCCCAGTCTTCAAACTCTCCTCTCTGTAACAGGCCTCTTACACCCCAGTCTACAAATTCAGCTCTATGTAACAGGCCTTCAGCACCCCAGTATCCAAACTATTCTCCCTGCAATGATCCTTCTAAACCTCAGTCTCTAACATCTGAACTCTGCAACAGTTTTTCTGCACCCCAGTCTCCAACCTCTGCTCTTGACGATCCTTCTTCACCCAGTTTCCAACCTCTGCTCTCTTAAACAGTCCTTCTATACCCCAGTCTCCAAACTCTGCTCTCTGTAACAATGCTTGTGCTCATCAGTCTCCAACCTCTGCTCTCTGCAACGGTCTTTCTATACCTCAGTCTCCAACCTCTGATTTCTGCAATAGTCCTTCTACACCCTAGTGTGCAACCTCTGCTCTATGTAAAAGTCCTTCTGTACCACAGACTCCAACTTCTGCTCTCTGTAAGGTCCTTCTGCACCGCAGTTTCCAAACTCTACTTTCTATATCAGTCCTTCTGCACCCCAGTCTTCAAACTCTGCTCTCTGTAACAGTCCTTCTGAACCTCATCTCCAAACTCTTCACTCTGCAACAGTCCTTCTGGACCTCAGCTTCAACGTCTTCTCTCTACAACAGTCCTTTTGGACCCAAGTCTCCAATCTCTGCTTTCTATAACAGTCCTTCTGCACCCCAGTCTCCAATCTCTGCTCTCTGTAAGATGTATCTGCACCCCAGTCTCCAACGCTGTCTCTGTAACAGTTCTTCAGCACCTCAGTCTCCAACCTCTTCTCTCTGTAACAATCCTTTTTCACGTCAGTCTCCAAACGCTGCTCTCAGCAACAGTCCTTCTGTAACTAAGTCTCCAAACTCCGTTCTCTGCAACATTTTTTCCGCACCCCAGTCTCAAACCTCTGCATTCTGCAACAGTCCTTCTGCACCCCAGTCTCTAACATCTGCTCTCTGTAACAATCCTTCTGCACCTCAGTCTCCAACCTCTGCTCTCTGCAACGGTCCTTCTGCACCCCTGTCTCCAAACTCTGTTTTCTCCAACAGTCCTTCTTCACCTCAGTCTTCTGCACCCCAATCTCCAACCCCTACTCTCTTCAAAAGTTTTTCTGCACACCAGTCTCCAACCTACTCTCTACAAAAGTCCTTCTGCACCCCAGTCTCCAATATTAGATCTCTGCAACAGTCATTCTCCACCCCAGTCTCTAATCTCTGCTCTCTGTAACAGTTCCTCTGCACTGCAATTTCCAAATTCTTCTCTCTTTAACTGTCTTCTGAACCCCAGTCTCCAACCACTGCTTTTTGTATCAGTCCTTCTGCACTCAAGTCTCCAAACTCTGCTCTCTGTAACAGGCCATCTGCAACTCAGTCTCCAAATTCTGCTCTCTGCAAAGGTCCTTTGGCACCCCAATCCCCAACCTCTGCTCGCTGCAACAGTCTTTATACACCCAAGTCTCAAACCTCTGCACTCCGCAACAGTCCTTCTGCACCTCAGTCTCCAACATCTGCTCTCTGCAATGGTCTTTTTGCACCTCAGTATTCAACATCTATCTCTGTAACAGTCCTTCTGCACTTCAGTCTCCATCCTCTGCTCTCTGTAACAGGCCTTCTGCACCCAAGTCTCCAAACACTGCTCTCTGTGAGATCCTTCTGCACCCCAGTCTTCAAACTCTTCTCTCAGTATCAGTCCTGCACCTTAGTCTCCAAACATGCTCTCTGTGACAGTTTTTCTGCACCTCAGTCTTCAAAAATTGCTCTCTGAAACAGTCTTTCTGCACCCCAGTCTCCAACCTCTGCTTTCTAGAACCAGTCTTCCTATACCCCAGTCTCCATAATCTACTCTCTGCAACGATCCTGCTTCACCCAAGTCTACAACATCTGCTCTCTGCAACAATCCTTCTGCACCCCAGTCTCCAAATTTTCCTCTCTGTAAGAACTTTGTGCACCCCAGTTTAAAACTCTGCTCCCTGTAACATTCCTTCTGCACCCCAGTCTCCAAAGTTTGATCTCTGCAATGGTTTCTCTGCACCCCACTCTCCAACCTTGTTCTCTACAACAGTTCTTCTGTACGGCAGTCTTCAACCTCTGTTCTCTGTAAGGGTCCTTCTAAAACTCAGTCTCCAAACTCTGCTTTCTGTATCAGTCCTTCTGCACCACAGTCTCCAAACTCTGCTCTCTGTAACAGTCCTTTTGCACCTCACTCTGCTACATCTGCTCTCTGCAACAGTCCTTACTCACCCCAGTCTTTAAAATCTGCTCTTTGCAACAGTACTTTTCCAGCTCTCCGTAACAGTCTTTCTGCACCTCAGACTCCAAACTCTGCTTTCTGCAACAGTTTTTCTGCGCTCCAATCTCGAACCTCTGCTCTCTGCAACAGTCCTTCTGCACCTCAGTGTCCAAACTCTGCTCTCTGTAAGATCCTTCTGAAACCCTGTCTCTAAAATATGCTTTCTGCAATGGTCCTTCAGCACCAGGGTCTCCAACCTATTTTCTCTACTACATTTATTGTGCACCCCAGTCTCCAACCTCTGCTCTCTGTAACAGTACTTCTGTATGCAGTCTCAAACCTCTTTTCTCTGTAACAGTCCTTCTTAACCCCATCTCCAACCTCTACTTTTTGTATCAGTCTTTCTGAAACCCAGTCTACAAACTCTGCTTTCTGTATCCGTCTTTCTGCACGCCAGGCTTAAACCTCTGCTCTCTGTAACAGTCCTTCTGCATGCCAGTCTCCAACCTCTGCTCTCTGCAACAGTCCGTCTGCATCCCAGTCTCCAAACACTGCACTCTGCAACATTCTTTCTGCACCCCAGTCTCCAACCTCTGCTCTCTGTAGCAGTCCTTCTGCACATCAGTCTCCAACTCTGTTCTCTGTAAGAGGCCTTCTGCATCCCAGTCTACAACCTCTCCTCTCTGTAACAGGCCTTCTGCATTCAAGTCTCTAAACTCTGCTCTCTTTAACAGTCCTTCTGCACCCCAGTCTCAAACCTCTGCTCTCAGTATCAGTCCTGCATCCCAGTCTTCAAACACTACTCTCTGTAACAGGTTTTCTGCACATCAGTCTTCAACATCTGCTTTTTGCAAGAGTCCTTCTGCACCACAGTCTCCAACCTCTGCTCTCTAGAACAGTCCTTCTATACCCCAGTCTCCATAATCTACTCTCTGCAATGATCCTTTTGCACCCCAGTCTCCAACCTCTGCTCTCTGCAAAATTCTTTCTGCACTCCAGTCTCCAAACTTTCCTCTCTCTAAGATCCTTCTGCACCCCAGTTTCCAAACGCTGTTTTCTGTAACATTCCTTCTGCACCCCAGTCTCCAACCTGTTCTCTACAAAAGTTCTTCTGTACCGCAGTCTTCAACCTCTGTTCTCCGTAAGAGTCCTTCTGAACCCCAGTCACAAACTTCTGCTTTCTGTATCAGTCTTTCTTCAACACAGTCTCCAAACTCTTCTCTCTGTAACAGTCCTTCTGCACCTAACTCTGCGACCTCTGCTCTTTGCAGCAGTCCTTCTGCAACCCAGTCTTCAACCTCTTCTCTCTGCAACAGTCCTTCCTCACCCCAGTCACCAAAATATGCTCTCTGTAACAGTCCTTTTCCACCTAGTCTCCAACCTCTGCTCTCTGCAACAGTCCTTCTGCACCCAGGTCACCAACGTCTGCTTTCTGTATCAGTTCTTCTGCACCCCAGTCTCCAACGTCTGCTCTCTGTAACAGTCCGTCTGCACCTAAGTTTCTAACCTCTACTCTCTGCAGCAGTTCTTCTCCACCCCAGTTTCCAAACTCTGCTCTCGGAAAGAGTCCTTCTGGACGCCATTCTCCAACTTCTACTCTTTGCAACAGTCCTTGTACACCCCAGTCTTTCACAATTGCTCTCTGTAACAGTACTTCTACACGTCAGTCTGAAAACTCTGCTCTCTGCAACGTTCCTTCTGCACCTCAGTCTCCAACTTCTGCTCTCTGCAACAGTCCTTCTGCACCCCAGTCTCAAACCTCTGTTCTAAGCAAAAGTCTTTGTACACCCCAGGCTCCAAACTCTGCTCTCTGTAACACTCCTTCTGTACTGCAGTCTCCAACCTCTGCTGTCTGTAATGGTCCTTCTGAACCTGAGACTCCAAACTCTACTTTCGACATCAGTTATTCTGCACCCAAGTCTCCAACCTCTGCTCTCTGTAACAGTCCTTCTTCACCTCAGTCTCCAACCTCTGCTCTCTTCAACAGTCCTTCTGCACCCCAGTCTCCAAACTCTTCTCTCTACAACAGTCCTTCTAAACCCCAGTCTCCAAACTCTGCTCTCTGCAACGATCCTTCTGGACCCCAGTCTTCAACCTCTGCTCTCTGCTACAGTCCTTCTTTACCCCAGTCTCCAAACAGTGCTCTCTGCAACTGTCCTGCTGCACCCCAGTCTCCAACCTCTGCTCTCTGAAGCGATCCTTCTGCACCTCAGTCTTCAACCTCTGCTCTCTGCATCGATCCTTCTTCACCACAGTCTCCAAACTCTGCTCTCTTCAACACTCCTTCTGCACCCTAGTCTCCAATCTCTGCTCTCTGTAACTGTCCTTCTGCACCTCAGTTTCCAAACACTGCTCTTTTTAAAATTAATCTTCACATACGTCTCCAAACTCTTTTCCCTGTAAGATACCTTCTACACCCCAGTCTCCAACCTCTGCTCTCTGTAATATATCTTCTGAACCCCAATCTCCAAACTCTGAACTCTGTAAAACTTCTGCACCCCAGTCTCCATACTCTGCTCTATTTAAGAATCGTTTTGCACCCCAGTCTCCAACCTCTCCTCTCTGTAAAAGTCTTACTCCACCTCAGTCTCGAAGTTCTGAAATCTGTAAAGGTCTTTCTGCATTTAAGTCTCCAACCTCTTCTCTCTGTAACTGTCCTTCTGCACCCCAGTCTCAAACATCCGTTCTCTGCAACAATCCTCCTTCTCCCCAGGTTCCAACCTCTGCTCTCTGCAACGGTTTTTCTGCACCCCAGTTTCCAAAAACTGCTCTTTGTAACAGTCCTACTGCACCTCAGTCTTCAAACTCTGCTCTATGCAAAAGTCCTTCTGCACCCCAGTCTCCAACCTCTGCCCCAGGTAACAGTTCTACTGCACCCCATTCTCCAAACTCTGCTCTCTGTAACACTCCTTCTTCTCCCCAATCTCCACACTCTGATCTCTGTAAAAATCTTTCTGGACCTCAGTCTCCAACCTCTGCTCTCTAAAAGAGTCCTTCTGCTCCTAAGTCTCCAACCTCTATGCTCTACAAATGTCCTTCTGCACCTCCTGTCTCCAAACTCTGTTCTCTGTAAGATCCTTCTGAAACCCATTCATCAAACTCTGCTCTGTGTAACAGTCCTTCTAAACCCCAGTCTCCAAACTCTGCTTTCTGTAACAGGCCTTCTGCACCCCAGTCTTCAACCTCTGCTCTCTGTAACAGGCCCTCTGCACCCAAGACCCCAACCTTTGCTCTCTGCAACCATTCTTCTGCACCCCAGTCTCCAAACTCTGCTCTCTGTAACAGTCCTTCTGCACCCCATTATCCAATATCTGATCTCTATTACAGTCTTTATGCACATCCGTCTGAAAATTCTGAACTCTGAAACAATCTTTCTGGACCCCAGTTTCCAACCTTTGCTCTCTGAAACAGTCCTTCTGAAACTCACTCTCCAAAATGCTCTCTGTAAGATCCTTCTGCAACCCTGTCTCAAAACTGTGCTATCTGTGAGAGTGCTTCTGCACCTTAGTCTCAAAACTCTGCTCTCTGTAACAGGCCTTCTGCACCCAGTCTCCATCCTCTTCTCTCTGCAACGATCCTTCTTCACCTCAGTCTCCAACCTCTGCTCTCTGCAAATTTTCTTCTGCACCCCAGTCTCCAAACTCTGTTGTCTGCATCAGTCCTTCTGCACCCAAGTCTCTGACATCTGCTCTCTGTAACAGTCATTCTGTACCACAGTCTCCAACATCTGCTCTCTGTAACGGTCCTTCAGCACCCCATTCTCCAACGTCTGTTTCTGTATCAGTTCTTCTGCACCCCAGTCTCCAAATTCTGCTCTCTCTAACAGTTCTACACACTTCAGTCTCCAACGTCTGCTCTCTGCAACGGTCCTTCTTCAACCCAGTCTCCAAATTCTTCTCTCTGCAACATTTATTTTGCACCCCAGTCTTCATCTGTGATCTCTGTAACTGTCCTTCAGCACCCCAGTCTCCAAACTCTTTTTTCTGCATTTCTCTTTCTGCACCCCAGTCTCCAAACTCAGCTCTCTCTAACAGTCCTTGTGTACCGCAGTCTCCAAACTCTGCTTTGTGTAACGGTCCTTCTGCACCCCAGTCTCCACACTCTGCTTTCTGTATCAGTTCTTCTTCAACCAGTTTCCAACCTCTGCTCTTTTTAACAGTCTTTCTGCACGTCAGTTACCAACCTCTGCTCTCTGCAAAAGTCCTTCTGCACCCCAGTCTCAAACCTCTGTTCTCTGCAAAAGTCCTTCTACACCCCAGTCTCAAACCTCTACTATCTGCAACAAACTTTCTGCACCCCAGTCTCCAACGTCTGCTCTATGCAACAGTTATTCTGCACCCCAGTCTCCATCCTCTGCTCTCTGTAAGAATCCTTCTGCACCCCAGTCTCCAACATCTCCTCTCTGTAAAAGTCCTCTGTACCGCAGTCTCCAAAATCTGCTCTCTGCAACTGTCTTTCTGCACCCCAGTCTCCAACCTCTGCTCTCTGCAACATTTGTTCTTAACCCAGTTTCCAACCTGTGCTCTCTGTAACTGTCCTTCTGCACCCCAGTCTTAAACCTCTGCTCTCTGTAGCGATTCTTCTGAACCTCAATCTCTAAACTCGGCTCTCTGCAAGGATCCTTCGGCACCTCAGTCTCAAACTTCTGTTCTCTGCAATGATCCTTCTACACACAAGTCTCCAAGCTCTGCTCTCTGTAACAGTAAGTCTGAACATCAGTGTCAAAACTCTGCTCTCTGTAACAATCCTTCTGCATCTCAATCTCCAACCTCTGCTCTCTTTAACAGTTTTTCTGAAAACCAATCTACAAACTCTGCTCTCTGCAACAATCCTTCTGCACACCAGTCTTCATCCTCTTTTCTCTGTAACACTCTTTCTGCACCCCAGTCTCCATCCTCTGCTCTCTGTAAGAATCCTTCTGAACCCCAGTCTCCAACGGCTCCTCTCAGTAACAGTCCTTCTGCACCATAGTCTCCAATATCTGCTCTCTGAAATAATCCTTTAGCACCTCAGTCTCCAACCGCTGCTCTCTGTAACAGGCCTTCTGAACCCCATTCTCCAACATATGCTCTCTGCATCAGTCCTTTTGCACACCATTAGCCTACCTCTGCTCTCTGTAACAGGCCTTCTGAACCCCATTCTCCAACATATTCTCTCTGCATCAGTCCTTTTGCACACCACTAGCCTACCTCTGCTCTCTGTAACAATCCTTCTGCACCTGAGTCTCCAACCTCCGCTCTCTGAAACGATTTGTCTGCACCCCAATCTCCAAACTCTGTTCTCTGCATCAGTCCTTCTGCACCCCAGTATCTAACCTCTGCTCTCTGTAAGATTCTTTTAAACGCAGTCTAAAAAACTCTGCTCTCTGTAAAAGTTCTTCTGCACCCCAGTCTCCAAACTCTTCTCTCTGCAACAATTCTTCTCCATCCCAGTCTCCAACATCTGCTCTCTGCAACAGTCCTTCTGCACTCCAGTCTCTAAACTCTGCTCTCTTTAACAGTCCTTCTTCAACCTATTCTCCAACATTTGCTCTCTGTAAGAGTCCTTATGCACCCCAGTCTCCACCCTCTGCTCTCTGTATCATTCCTTCTGCACCCAAGTCTCCAACCTCTGCTCTCTACAACAGTCTTTCTGCACCCTAGTTAGCAACATCTGATCTCTGCAACAATCATTCGGCACCCCAGACTCCAACCACTGCTCTCTGTAAAAGACATTCTGTACTGCAGTCCAACCTCTGATCTCTGTAACCTTCTTTCTTCACCACAAACTCCAATCTCTGCTTTCTCTATCAGTTCTTCTGAACCCCAGGCTCCAAACTCTGCTCTCTGTAAGAGTCCTACTGCACATCAGTCTCCAACCTCTTCTCTCTGTAAGATCCTACTGCACCCCAGTATCCAAACTCTGCTCTCTGTATCATGCTTTATCTATTCCAGTCTCCAACCTATGCTTTCTGCAATGGTCGAGCTGCACCCCAGTCTCAAACCTCTGTCCTCTGCAACAGTTTTTCTGTTCCCCAGTCTCCAACCTCTGCTCTCTGTAACAGTCCTTTTGTACCGCTGTCTCAAAACTCTGCTCTCTGTAAGATTCTTTTGAAAACCAGTCTCCAAACTCTGCTTTCTGTAACAGTACTTCTGAACCCAGACTCCAAACTCTGGTCTCTGTAACAGTGCTTCTGCACCCATCTCTCCAACCTCTACTCTCTGCAACAATCCTTCTTCACCCCAGCATCCAAACTTTTTTCACTGGAAGATTCTACTGCACCCCAGTTTCCAAACTCTTCTCTCGGTAACATTCCTTCTGCACCACAGTCTCTAACGTCTACTCTCTGCAATGGTCCCTATGCACCCCAGTCTCCAACCTTGTTCTCTGCAACAGTTCTTCTGTACCACAGTTTTCAAACTCTGTTCTCTGTAAGGTTCTTTCTGCACCCCATTCTCCAAACTTTGCTCTCTGTAACAGTCCTTCTGCACCTCACTCTTTAACCTCTGCTCTCTGCAACAGTCCTTCTGCACCCCAGTCTCCAAAATCTGCTTTCTGCAACATTCCTTTTCCACCCCAGTCTCCAACTTCTGCTCTCTGTTACTGTCCTTCTGTACTTCAGTCTCAAACCTCTGCTCTCTGTAACGGTCTTTCTGCACCCCATTCTCCAAACTCTGCTTTCTGTATCAGTCCTTCTGCACCTCAGACTCCAACCTCTGCTCTCTGCAACAGTCCTTCTGCACCTCAGTGTCCAAACTCTGCTCTCTGTATGATCGTTTTAAAACCCAGTCTCCAACCTCTGCTATCTGAAATTGTCCTTCTGCACACCACTCTCCAAACTCTGTTCTACACAACAGTTATTCCGCACCCCAGTCTCCAACCTTTTTCCCTGTAACAGTTCTTCTGTACCACAGTATCCAACCTCTTTTCTCTGTAAGGGTCATTCTGCACCTCAGTCTGCAACCTCTGCTCTCTGCAACAGTCCTCCTGCACCCCAGTCTTCAACCTGTGCTCGCTGCAACAGTTCTTCTGCAGCTCAGTTTGCGAAATCTGCTCTCTGCAATATTCTTTTTCCAACCCAATCTCCAACCTCTGCTCTCTGTAACCGTCCTTCTGTACTGCTGTCTCCAACCTCTTATTTGTGCAACGGTCCTTCTGCACCCCAGTCTCCAAAATCTGCTTTCTTTATCAGTCCTTCTGCACCCCGGTCTCTAAACTATGCTCTCTGTAACAGTCCTTCTGGACCTCAGACTCCAACCTCTGCTCTCTGCAACAGTCCTTCTGCGGCCCAATCTCCAACCTCTTCTCTCTGCAACAGTCTTTCTGCACCTCAGTGTTCACACTCTCCTCTTTGTATGTTACTTCTGAAATCCAATCTCCAACCTCTGCTATATGCAATGGTCCTTCTTCACTCCAGTCTACAACCTCTGTTCTCTACAACAGTTATTCTGCACCCAAGTCTCCAAACTCTTCTCTGTTTAACAGTCCTTCTGTACCACAGTCTCCAACCTCTGTTCTCTGTAAGGGTCCTTCTGCACCCCAGTCTCTAAACTCTGCTTTCAGTATCAGTCCTTCAGCACCACATTCTCCAAACTCTGCACTCTGTAACAGTCCTTCTGCACCTCAGTCTGCAACCTCTGCTCTCTGCAATAGTCTTTCTATACCCAAGTCTACAATCTCTGTTCTCTTAAACAGTCCTTCTGCACCCCAGTCTCTAACATCTGCTCTCTGTAACAGTCCTTCTCCACCTCAGTCTCAAACTTTGCTCTCTGCAACAGTCCTTCTGCACCCCAGTCACTAAGCTCTGCTTTCTGTATCAGCCCTTTCTGCACCCTAGTCTCCAACCTCTGCTCTCTATAACAGTCCTTCTGCACCTCAGTCTCTTAAACAGTCCTTCTGCACATCAGTCTGAAAACTCTGCTCTCAGCAACGATTTTTCTGCACCTCAGTCTCCAACCTCTGCTCTCTGTAACAGTCCTTCTGTACCTCAGTCTCCAAACTCTGCTCTCAGTAAGATCCTTTTGCAACCCAGTCTTTAAACTCTGCTCTCTGTAACTGTCCTTCTGTACCCCAGTCTCCAAGCACTGCTCTCTGTAACGGGACTTCTGCACCATAGTCTCCAACCTCTGCTTTCTGCAAGGGTCCTTCTGCACCTAAGTCTCCAAACTTTTCTCTCTGTAACAGTGCTTCTGCACCTCAGTCTCCAACCTCTGCTCTCTGTAACATCCTCCTGCAACCCAGTATTAAAACTCTGCTCTCTGTAACATTCCTTCTGCACACCAGTCTCTAAACTCTTCTCTCTGTAACAGGCCTTCTGCACCCCAGTCTCCAACCCCTTTTATCTGTATCAGTCCTTCTTCATTCCAGTCTCCAACCTCTGCTCTCTGCAACGATCCTTCTGCACCCCAGTCTTTAACCTGTGCTTGCTGTAAGATCTTTCTGCACACCTGTCTCCAACCTCTGCTCTCTGTAACACTCCTCTGTACCACAATCTCCAACTTCTGCTCTCTGTAAGGGTCCTTCTGGACCTCAGTCTCAGACTTCTGCTCTCTGCAAAACTCCTTCTGCACCCAAGTCTCTTAACTTTGCTCACTTCAACAGTTTTTCTGCACCTCAGTCATTAACCTGTGCTCTCTGTTAAATTCCTTCTGAACCCCAGTCTCCAACCTGTGCTCTCTCTAACCATCCTTCTGAACCCAAGTCTCCAAACTCTGCTCTCTACAACGATCCTTCTGCACCACAGTCTCCAAAGTCTGCTCTCTGTAACAGTCCTTCTGCACCCCAGTCTTCAAACTCTGCTTTTGTAACCGTCATCTGCACCTCAGTCTCAATCCTCTGCTCTATGCAACAGTTCTTCTTCACCCAAGTCTCCAACAACTGCTCTCTGAAAAAGTCCTTCTAAACCCTAGTCTCTAAACTCTGCTCTGTGTAACAGTCCTTGTAAAGCCCAGTCTCCATACTCTGCTCGCCCCAAGGATCCTTCTGCACCCCAATCTCCATCCTCTTCTCTCTGCAACTATCTTTTTGCACCCCAGTCTCCAGCATCTGCTATCTGCAACAGTCCTTCTCCACCCCAGTCTCCAACCTCTGCTCTCTGTAACAGTCCTTCTTGACCCCAATCTCCAAACTCTACTCTCTGTAACAGTTCTTCTACACCCCAGTCTAAAACCTCTGCTCTCTGCAAAAGTTTTTCTGCACCCCAGTCTCCAACCTCTTTTCTCTGTAACTATCCTTTTGCACCTCAATTTCCAAACTCTGCTCTTTACAAGGGTCCTTCTGTAAATCAGTCTCCAAACTATACTCTCTGAAACAGTGCTTTTGCACCTCAGTCTCCAACCTCTTCTCTCTGTAAGTTCCTTCTGCAACCCAGTCTCCAAACTCGGCTCTCTATAACAGGACTTGGGCACCCCAGTCTCCAACCTGTGTTCTCTGTATCAGTCCATCTACACCCCATTCTCCAACCTCTGCTCTCTGCAACGATCCTTATGCACCCCAGTCTCCAACCTCTGCTGCCTGCAACAGTTCTTGTGCAACCCAGTCTCCAACATCTGCTCTCTGCAATAACTCTTCTGTACCTCAGTCTGAAAAATCTGCTCTCTGCAACAATACCTCTGAACCCCAGTCTCCAACCGCTGCTCTCTGTAACAGTCTTTCTGTACCTCTGTCTCCTACCTCTGCTCTCTGTAAGACCCTTCTGAAAACAAGTTTGAAAACTCTGCTCTCTGTAATAGTCCTTCTGCACCCCAGTTCCCTAACTCTGCTCTCTGTAACAGGCCTTCTGCATCCCAGTCTCCAACATCTGCTCTCTCTAAAAGGCCTTCTGCACCCCGGTCTCCAACCTCTACTCTCTGGAAAGATCCATCTGTACCTCAGTCTCCTACCTCTGCTCTCTAATACAGTACTTCTGCACCTCAGTCGCCTACCTCTGCTCTCTGTAAGATCATTCTGCACACCAGTCTCCAACCCTTGCTCGCTGTAACAGTCTTTCTGGAACCTAATCTCAAAACTCTGCTCTCTGAAAAGGTCCTTCTGTACCCCAGTCTCCAACCTCTGTTTTCTGCAACAGTCCTTCTACACCCCAGTCTCCAAACTCTGCTCTCTGTAACAATGCTTCTGCTCATCAGTCTCCAACCTCTGCTCTCTGCAACGGTCTTTCTACACCTCAGTCTCCAACCTCTGTTGTCTGCAATAGTCCTTCTGCACCCCAGTATCCAAACTCTGCTCTCTGTAACAGTACTTGTGAACCCCAGTCTCCAACCTCTGCTCTCTGCAACATTCCTTCTGCACCCAGTATCAAACATATGCTCTCTGTAAAAGTCTGTCTGCACCCCGGTCTCTAACCTCTGCTCTCTGTAATGATCCTTATGAACCCCGGTCTCAAACATCTGCTCTCTGTAACAGTCCTTCTGCCCCGCAGTCTCCAAACTCCTTTCTCTGTAAGATCCTTCTGAAACCCAGTCTCCAACATCTGCTATCTGTAAATGTCTTCTGCACCTCAGTCTTTAACCTCTGCTCTCTGCAACAGTCCTTCTGAACCTCAGTCTCCAAACTGCTTTCTGCATCAATCCTTCTGCACCCAAGTCTCCAACATCTGCTCTCTGCCACATTTCTTCTGCACCCCAGTCTCGAAACTGTGCTCTCTGTAAAAGTCTTTCTGCACCCCAGTCTCCAAACTCTGCTCTCTGTAACGATCCTTCTGCACCCCAGTCTCGAACCTCTGCTCTCTGCAACCACCCTTCTGCACCTCAGTCTCCAAACTCTGCTCTCTGCAACGATCCTTCTGCAGCCCAGTCTGCAACCTCCTCTCGCTGCAACAGACCTTGTAAACCCCAGTCTCCAACATCTGCTTTTTGCAACAGTTCTTTTGTACCTCATTCTGAAAACTCGCTCTCAGTAATACTCCCTTTGCAACCCAGTCTCCAACCTCTACTCTCTGTAACAGTCCTTCTGTCCCTCAATCTCCAATCTCTGCTCTATGCAACAGTCCTTCTGCGCACAAGTCTCCAACATCTGCTCTCTTAAACAGTCCTTCTACACCACAGTCTCAAACTCTGCTCTCTGAAGCAGTCTTTCTACACCCCAGTCTTTATACTCTGATCGCCCCAACTATCCTTCTGCACCCCAGTCTCCAAACTCTGTTCTCTACTCAGTTCTTCTGCACCCCAGTCTCCAAACTCTGCTCTCTGTAACAGAACTTCTCTACCACAGTCTCCAACCTCTGTTCTCTGTAAGGATCCTTATGCACCCAAGTATCCAACCTCTGCTTTCTGTAACAGTCGTTTTGAACCACAGTCTCTAAACTCTGCCCTCTGTAACCGTCCTTCTGCAACTCAGTCTGCAACCTCTGCTCTTTGCAACAGTCTTTCCGCACCCTAGTCTCCAAACTTTGCTCTGGGCAACAGTCTTTTTGCACCCAGTCTCCAGCATCTGCTCTCTGCAACAGTCATTCTCCACCCAGGTCTCCAAACTTTGCTCTTTGTAACAGTCCTTCTGTACTGCATTCTCAAACCTCTGCTCCCTGTAAGGATACTTCTGCACCCGAGTCTCTGCTTTCTGTATCAGTCCTTCTGCACCACAGTCTCCAACCTCTGCTCTGTGTAACTGTCCTGCACTTTAGTCTCCAAACTCTGCTCTCTGCTACAGTCTTTCTGGACCCCAATCTACAACCTCTACTCTCTGCAACAGTCCTTCTACATCCCAGTCTAAAACCTCTGCTCTCTGCAACAATCTTTCTGAACCCCAGTCTCCAACCTCTGATCTCTGTACCAATCCTTATGCACCTCAGTCTCCAACCTCTTCTCTCTGCAACGGTCCTTCTGCACCTTAGTCTCCAACCTCTACTCTCTGTAACAGTGTTTCTGTGCCTCAGTCTTCATCCTCTGCTCTCTTAAGATTCTTCTGCAACCCAGTCTCCAATCTCTGCTCTCTCTAGCAGTCCTTCATCACCCCAGTCTCCGAATTCTGCTCTCTCTAAAAAACCTTCTAAACCCCAGTCGCCAACCTCTGCTCTCTGTATCAGTCCATCTGTACCCCAGTCTCCAACGTCTGCTCTCTGCAACAGTCTTTGTGCAGCCCAGTCTACAACATCTGCTCTCTGCAACAGTTCTTCTGTACCTCAGTCTGAAAACTCTGCTCTCTGCAGTAATCCTTTTGCATCCCAGTCTCCAACCTCTGCTCTCTGTAACAGTCTTTCAGCACCTCAGTCCCCTAACTCTCCTTTCAGCAGCAGTCCTTCTGCTCCCCAGTCTCCAACCTCTGCTCTCTGCAACATTCCTTCTGCTCCCCAGTGTCAAACCTGTTCTCTATGTAAAAGTCCGTCTGCACCCCAGTCTCCAACCTCTTCTCATTGTAAAGATTCTTCTGAACCTCAGTCTCGAACCTGCACTCTATGTCACAGTCCTTTTGCACCTCAGTCTCCAAACTCTTTTATCTGTGAGATCTTTCTGAAACTCAGTCTCCAAACTCTGCTTTCTGCAACAGTCCTTCTGCACCCAAGTCTTCAACCTCTGCTCTCCGCAACATTCCTTCTGCACCCCATTCTCCAACCTGTGCTCCCTGTAAAAGTCCTTCTGCACTCGAGTCTTCAAACTCTGCTCTCAGTAGCGATCCTTCTGCACCTCAGTCTTGAACCTCTGCTCTCTGCCATGATCCTTCTGCACCTCAGTCTCCAACTTCTGCTCTCTGCTACGATCCTTCTGCACCCCAGTCTGAAACCTCTGCTTGCTGCAACAGTCATTGTGAACCCCAGTCTCCAACATCTGCTTCCTAAAACAGTTGTTCTGTACCTCAGTCTGAAAAATTTGCTCTCTGCCATAATCAACCTACACCCCAGTGTCCAACCTCTGCTCTCTGTAACAGTCCTTCTGTACCTCAGTCTCAAATCTCTGCTCTATGCAACAGTCCTTCTGCACACAAGTCTCCAACATCTGCTCTCTTAAACAGTCCTTCAGCAACTCAGTATCCAACCTCTGCTCTTTGCAACAGTCCTTCTACACCCCGGTCTCCATACTCTGATGGCCCCAACGGTCATTCTACAAGCCAGTCTCCTAACTCTGTTCTCGACAGACTCAAACCTCTACTCTATGTAACAGTCCTTCTGTACCACAGACTCAAACCTCTACTCTATGTAACAGTCCTTCTGTACCACAGTCTCCAACCTCTGTTCTCTGTAAGGGTCCTTATGCACCCCAGTATCCAAACTCTGTTTTCTCTATCAGTTGTTTTGCACCACAATCTCCAAACTCTGCCCTCTGTAACCGTCCATCTGAAACTCAGTCTGCAACCTCTCCTCTCTGCAACAGTCCTTCTGCACCCCAGAATCCATCCTCTGCTCTCTTCAACAGTCATTTTGCACCCCAGTCTCCAACATCTGCTCTCTGCAACAGTCATTCTCTACCCCAGTCTCCAACCTCTGCTCTCTGTAAGAGTCTATCTGTACTGCATTCTTCAACCTCTGCTCTCTGTAAGGGTACTTCTGCACCAGAGTCTCCAACCTCTGTTTTCTGTGTCAGTCCTTCTGCACCCCAGTCTCCAAACTCTGCTCTCTGCAACGATCCTTCTGCACCTCAGTCTCCAACTTCTGCTCTCTGCAATGATCTTTCTGCACCCCAGTCTGAAACCTCTGCTCGCTGCAACAGTCCTTGTGAACCCCAGTTTCCAACGTCTGCTTCCTGAAACAGTTGTTCTGTACCTCAGTTTGAAAACTCTGCTCTCTGCCATAATCAATCTGCACCCCAGTGTCCAACCTCTGCTCTCTGTAACAGTCCGTCTGTACCTCAGTCTCAAAACTCTGCTCTATGCAACAGTCCTTCTGCACACAAGTCTCCAACATCTGCTCTCTTAAACAGTCCTTAAGCAACTCAGTCTCCAACCTTTGCTCTTTGCAACAGTCCTTCTACACCCTAGTCTTCATACTCTGCTCGTCCTAACGATCCTTCTGCACCCCAGTCTCCAACCTCTGTTCTCTACATCAGTTCTTCTACACCCCAGTCTCCAACCTCTGCTCTCTGTAACAGTACTCTGTACCGCCTTCTACAACCTCTGTTCTCTGTAAGAGTCCTTATGCACCCAAGTATCCAACCTCTGCTTTCAGTGTAAGTCGTTTTGCACCACCGTCACCAAACTCTTCCCTATCTAACAGTCCTTCTGCAACTCGGTCTGCAACCTCTGCTCTCTGCAACAGTCCTTCTGCACCCCAGTCTCCATCCTCTACTCTCTTCAACAGTCCTTTTGCACCCCAATCTCCAACATCAGCTCTCTGCAACAGTCATTCTCCACCCCAGTCTCCAATTTCTGCTCTCTGTAAGAGTCCATCTGTACTGCATTCTCCAACCTCTGCTTTCTATAAGGGTACTTCTGCAACAGAGTCTCCAACCTCTGTTTTCTGTGTCAGTCCTTCTGCACCCCAGTCTTCAACCTCTGCTCTGTGTAACTGTCCTTCTGCACCTTAGTCTCCAACCTCTGCTCTCTGCTACACTCTTTCTGGACCCCAATATCCAACCTTTACTCTCTGCAACAGTCTTTCTACATCACAGTCCTTCTACATCACAGTTTCCAACATCTGCTCTCTAAAAAAGTTTTTGGGTACCCTAGTCCCCAGCCTCTGATCTCTGCAACAATCCTTATGTACTGCAGTCCAACTTCTGCTCTCTGCAACGAAACTTCTACACCCCAGTCTCCAACATCTGCTCTCTGCAAAAGTCCTTCTGCACCTCAATCTGAAAATTTTGCTCTCTGCAACAATCCTTCTGCACCCCAGACTTCAACATCTGCTCTCTGTAAAAGTCCTTCTGCACCTCAGTTTCAGAACTCTGCTAAATGTAAGATCCTTCTGTAACACAGTCTCCAAAATATTCTCCCCTTAACAGTCCTTCTGCACCTCAGTCTCCAACCTCTGCTCTCTATAACAGTGGATCTACACCTCAGTCTGAAAACTCTTCTCTCTGCAGGATCCATCTGAATCCCAGTCTCCAGACACTGCTCTCTGTAACAGTCCTCCTGCACCTCAGTCTCCAAATTCGGCTGTTTGTAAGATCCTTCTGCCACTCAGTCCCTAACTCTGCTCTCTATAACAGTCCTTCTGCACCCCAGTCTTCAACCTCTGCTCTCTGTAACAGTCCTTCTGCACCCCAGTCTCCAACCTCTTCTCTCTGCAACGATCATTGTACACCTCAGTCTCCAACATCTGCTCTCTGTTAGATCCTTCTGCAACCCAGTCTCCCAACTCTGCTCTCTCTAACAGACCTTCTGCACCCCTTCTTTGAACTCTCCTCTCCGTAACAGGCCTTCTGCACCCCAGTCTCCAAATTCTGTTCTCTATAACAAGCCTTCTGCACCCCAGTCTCCAACGTCTGCTCTCTGCAACAGTCCTTCTGCACCCCAGTCTCCAACCTGTGGTCTCTACAACAGTCCTTCTGCACCTAAGTCTTAAAATGCTGTTCTCTGCTAAAATCCTTTGGCACCTCAGTCTCCAACGTCTACTCTCTGTAACAGTCCTTCTGCACCTGGGTTTCCAAAATCTGCTCTCTGTTAGATCCTTCTTCAACCCAGTCTCTAAACTCTGTGATCTTTAGCAGTCCTTCTGGAGCCATTCTCCAAACTCTGCTCTCTGTAACTGGCGTTCTGCACCCCAGTCTCCAACCTCTGCTCTCTGTAACACTCTTTTTGCACCACAGTCTCCAACCTCTGCTCTCTGCAACGATCATTCTGCACCATAGTCTCAAATGTCTACTCTCCTCAACAGTCCTTCTGAACCTCTGTCTCCAAATTTTGCTCTCTGCACCTATCCTTCTTCACACAAGTCTCCAACCTCTGCTCTCTGCAACAGTCCTTCTGCACCCCCGTCTTCAAACTCTGGTCTGTGTAAAAGTCCTTCTGCACCCCAGTCTCTAAGCTCTGCTCTCTGTAACAGTCCTTCTGCCCCATATACTCAAACCTCTGCTCTCCGTTACAGTCTTTATATACCGCAGTCTCCAAACTCTGCTCTCTATAATGGTCCCTCTCTACCCCAATTTCTAACCTCTGCTTTCTCTAACAGATTTTCTGCAACTCAGTCTGAAACCTCTGCTCTCTACACTATCCTTCTGCACCCAAGTCTCCAATCACTGCTAACTGTAACATTCGTCCTTCACCACAGTCACCAACCATTGCTCTCTGTAATAGCCTACGGCAACCCAGCTTTAATAGTCTGCTCTCTATAACAGTCCTTCTCCAACCCAGTCTCCAACCTCTGCTCTCTATATCAGTACTTCTGCACCCCAGTCTCCAAACTCTGCCCTCTGAAACAGTCCTTCTTCACGCCAGTCTGCAACCTCTGCTCATTGTAACATTCCTTCTGCACCCCTGTCTCACACCTCTGTTTTCTGTATCATAATTCTTCACCCCAGTCTTAAACGTCTGCTCTGTGTAACAGTCTTTCTGCATCTCAGTCTCCAACGTCTGCTCTCTGCAACAGTCCTACTGGACCCTAGTCTGCAACCTCTGCTTTCTGCAACATTCCTTCTGCACCCCAGTCTCCAACCTGTGCTCTCTGTAACAGTCCTTCTGCACCGCAGTCTCCCACCTCTTCTCTCTGTAATGGTCCTTCTGCAGCCCAGTCTCCACCTCTGCTCTCTTCAAGGATTTTTCTGCAACTCAGTCTCCAACTTCTGCTCATTCAGTGATCTTTCTGCAACCGAGTCTAAAACCTCTGCTCTCTGTAACTGTTTTTCTGCACCTAAGACTCCAACCTCTGCTCTCTGCAAAGTCCTTCTGCACCCTCGTCTCCAACCTCTGCTCTCTGCAATGATCCTTATGCACCGCAGTCTCCAACATCTGCTCTCTGCAACAGTCTTTCTGCACCCCAGTCTCCAAAGTCTCCTCTCCTTAACACTCCTTCTGCACCGCAGTCTCCAACCTCTGTTCTCTGTAAGGTCGTTCTGCACCCCAGTTTCCAAACACTGCTCTCTGTAACATTCCTTCTCCAACTCAGTCAAAAACCTCTGCTTTCTTCAACGGTCCTGCTGAAACCCAGTCTCCAAAATCTGTTCTCTGCAACAGTCTTTCTACTCCCCAGTCTCAAACCTCTGCTCTCTGTAACAGTCTTTCTGTACCGCAGTCTCCAACCTCTGCTCTCTGTAATGGTCCTTCTGCACCCTAGTCTCAAACCTCTGCTTTCTGTATAAGTTTTTCTGAACCATGGTTTCCAACCTCCGCTCTCTGTAACAGTACTTTTGCACCTCTGTCTCAAACCTCTGAACTCCATAACCTTACTTCTGCACCCCATTCTCTAACCTCTGCTCTCTGTAAAAGTCTTTCTGCACCCAATTCTCTAACCCCTGCTCTATTCAACAGTCCTTCTGTACCACAGTCTCCAACGTCTGCTCTCTATACTGGTCCATCTGCACCCCAGTCTCAACCTCTGCGTTCTGTATCAGTAATTCTGCACCCCAGTCTCAAAACTTTTCTCTCTGTAACATTCTTTCTGCACCTCAGTCTCCAAACTCTGCTCCCTGAAACAGTTCTTCTGAACCCCAGTCTCCAACATCTGCACTCTGAAACAGTTTTTCTATAAACCATTCACCAACCTCTTCTCTCTGTAACAGTCATCGTATATTGCAGTCTCCGAACTCTGCTTTCTGCAACGGTCTTTCTGCACCCCAGTCTCCAACCTCTGCTCTCTGTAACAGTCCTTATGCACCTCAGTCTCAAAATTCTGCTCTCTGCAACAGTCCTTCTCCACCCAAGTCTCCAACACCTGCTCCCTGCAACAGTCCCACTTTACCCCATTCTCCAAACTCTGCTATCTGCAACAGTCCTTCTACACCCCAGTCTCCAACCTCTGTTCTCTGTAACAATCCTTCTGCATCTCTGTCTCCACCTCTTCTCTCTGCAATGTTCCTTCTGCAGCTCAGTCTTCAACCTCTACTCTCTGTAACAGTCTTTCTGAACCTCAGTCTCCAACCTCTGCTCTCTGTATGATCTTTCTGCAACCCAGTCTCAAAACTCTGCCCTCTATAATAGTCTTTCTGCATCCCTTCACCAAACTCTGTTCTCTGTAACAGTCCTTCTGCACCCCAGTCTCAAACCTCTGCTCTCTACACAGATGCTTCTGCACCCCAGTCTCCAACCTCTGTAATCTTTAACAGTCTTTCTGCACCTCAGTCTAAAAACTCGGTTCTCTGCAACGATCCTTCTGCACTTCAGTCTCTAAACTCTGCTTTCTGTAACAGTCCTGTTCCACATCAGTCTCCAACCTCTGCTCTCTGTAAGTTCCTGCTGCAACCCTGTCTCTAAACTCTGCTCTCTGTAACAGTCCTTCATCACCCCAGTCTCCAACCTCTGCTCTCTGTAACAGTCCTTCTGCAACTCAGTCTCCAAACCCTGCTCTTTGTAACATTCCTTCTCTACACCGTCTCCAACCTCTGCTCTCTGCAACGGTCCTTTTGCACGACAGTCTCCAACCTCTGTTCTCGGCAACAGTCCTTCTGCACCCCAGTCTACAAACTCTGCTCTGGGTATCATATCTTCTGCACCTCAGTCTCCAACCTCTGCTTTATGTAAGATCTTTCTGCAACCCCAAACTCTGCTCTCTGTAACAGTCCTTCTGCACCCCAGTCTCAAACCTCTGATATGTGCAACAGTTCGTCTGAACCGCAGTCTCTATCCTCTGCTCTCTGAAAGATCCTTTTGCACCTCAGTTTCCAAACTCTGATCTCCGTAACAGTCCTTCTTCACCCCAATCTCCAACCTCTGCTCACTGTAACAATCCTTCTTCACCTCAGTCTCCAACCTCTGCTTTCTGCAAAAATCCTTCTGAACCCCAGTCTCCAACCATTGCTCTCAGTAACATTTCTTCTGCTCCTCAGTCTCCAACCTCTGCTGTATGTAAGATCCTTCTGCCACCCAGTCTCTAAACTCTGCTCTCTGTAACAGTCCCATTGCACCTCAGTCTCCAACCTCTGCTCTGTGCAAAAGTTTGTCTGCACCTGACTCTCCAAACTCTGCTCTCTGTATGATTCTTCTGAACCTTAATCTCAAAACTCTGATCTCTGTAACAGTTTTTCTTCACCCCATTCTCCAAACTCTTCTCCCTGCAACAATCCTTCTGCACCCAAGTCTCCAAATTCTGCTCTCTGAAACACTTCTTCTGCACCCCAGTCTTTAACATCTACTCTCTGAAATAGTCCTTCTGCATCCCATTCTCCAACCCCTTCTCTCTGCAACAGTCCTTCTATAACCTGGTCTCCAACCTCTGCTTTTTGTAACAGTCCTTATGTACTGCACTCTCGACCCTCTGCTTTCTGTAACAGTCCTTCTGCACTGCAGTCTCCAAACTCTGCTCTCTGTAACAGTCCTTCTGCATGTCAGTCTCCAAAATCTGCTCTCTATAACAGTCCTTCTGCACCCCAGTCTCCAACAGTGCACTCTGCAACAGTCTATCTACACTCCAGTCTTCAACCTCTGCTCTGTTTAACAGTCCTTCTGCAACCCAGTTTCCAATCTCTGATCTCTGCAACGATCCTTCTCATCTCAGTCTCCAACATCTGCTCTCTACAACCGTTTTTCTTCACCCAAGTCTCCAACCTCTTCTCTCTGCAATGATCATTATGCACAACAGTCTCAAACCTCTGCTCTCTGCAATAATTCTACTGCACCCCAGTCGCCATCCTCTGCTCTCTGTAACAATCCTTCTGCACCGCAGTCTCCAAACTCTGCTCTATATAATATTCTTCTGCAACCCAGTCTCCAAACTCTGCTCTTTGTAACAGCCCTTCTGTACCCAGTCTCCAACCTCTGCTCTCTGTAACAGGTCTTCTGCACTCCAGTCTCCAAATTCTGCTCTCTGTATCAGTTCTTCTTCAACCCAGTCTCCAAACTCTGCTCTCTGCAACAGTCGTTCTGCACACCAGTCTCCAACATCTGCACTCTGAAACAGTTCTTCTCCACTCCAGTCTCCAACCTCTGCTCTCTGTAAACGTCCTCCTGTATTGCAGTCTCCAAACTGTGCTCTTTGTAATGGACCTTCTGCACCTCAGTTTACAACCTCTGATTTCTGTATCAGTCCTTCTGCACCCCCGTCTCCAAACTCTGCTATCTGCAACAGTCCTTCTGCACCGCAGTCTCCAAATTCTACTCTCTGCAAAAGTCCTTCTGCACCCAAGTCTCCAACACCTTCTCCCTGCAACAGTCCATCTGCACCCCAGTCTCCAAACTCTGGTCACTTTAACAGTCTTTTTGCACCTCCGTCTCAAAATTCTGCTCTCTGCAATAGTCCTTCTGCACCCAAGTCTCCAACCTCTGCTCTCTGCAACAGTCCTTATACACCCCAGTCTCCAACCTCTGCTCTATGTAACAGTTTTTCTGCACCCCAGTCTCCAACCACTGCTCTGTGTAACAGTCTTTCTGCACCATATTCTCCAACCTCTGCTCTCTGTTACATTCTTTGTATACCGCAGTCTTCAAACTCTGCTGTCTGTAACGGTCCCTCTGCACCCCAATTTCTAACCTCTTCTTTCTGTAACAATCCTTCTGTACCTCAGTCACCAAACTCTGCTCTCTGTAACCATCCTTCTGCACCTCAGTCTTCAACCTCTGCTCTCTGTAACAGTACTTCTGAACCTCAGTCTTAAACCTCTGCTCCCTGCACGATCCTTCTGAACCCCAGTCTCCAAACACTGCTCTCTGTAGCTGTCGTCCTGCACTTCAGTAACCAAACTCTGCTCTCTGTAAGATCCTTCTGCAACCCAGCCTCAAAACTCTGCTCTCTATAACAGTCCTTCTGCAACCCAGCCTCAAAACTCTGCTCTCTATAACAGTCCTTCTGCAACCCAGTCTCCAACCTCTGCTCTATGTAGCAGGCCTTTGCACCCCAGTCTCAAAACTCTGCTCTCTGAAACAGTTCTTCTGCACGCCAATCTCCAACCTCTATTCTTTGTAACAGTCCTTCGGCACCCCAGTCTCCCACCTCAGCTTTCTGTATCATAATTCTTCACCCCAGTCTCCAAAGTCTTTTCTGTGTAACAGTCCTTCTGCATCTCAGTCTCCAAAATCTTCTCTCTGCAACAGTCCTTCTGAACCCCAATCTCCCACTTCTGCTTTCTGCAACATTTCTTCTGCTCCCTAGTATCCAACCTGTTCTCTCTGGAACAGTCCTTCTGAACCCAAGTCTCTCACATCTGCTTTCTGTAATGATCCTTTTTCAGCCCATTCTCTACCTCTTCTCTCTGCAATGATTCTTCTGCAACTCTGTCTCCAACTACTACTCTCTTCAACGATTTTTCTGCACCTCACTCTCCAACCGCTGCTCTGTTACAGTTTTTCTGCACCTCAGTCTCCAACCTCTGCTCTCTACAATCGTACTTCTGCACCCCAGTTTTTAACGTCTTCTCTCTGCAAAGATCCTTCTGCACCCCAGTCTCCAACGTCTCCTCTCCTTAAGACTCCTTCTGCACCCCAGTCTCCAAATTCTATTCTCTGTAAGGTCCTTCTTTACCCCAGTTTCCAAACTCTGCTCTCTGTAACATTCCTTCTCTAAACCAGACTCCAACCTCTGTATTCTTAAACGGTCCTGCTGCAACCCAGTCTCCAAACTCTGTTCTCTGAAACATTACTTCTGCTCCCCAATTTCCAATCTCTACTCTCTGTAACAGTCTTTCTGTACCACGGTCTCCAACTTCTGCACTCTGTAATGGTCTTTCTGCACCCTAGTCTCCAACCTCTGCTTTCTGTATCAGTCCTTCTGCACCACAGTCTCCTAACTCTTCTCTCTGTTACAGTCCTTCTGTACCTCAGTCTCCAAACTCTGCTTTCTGTAAGATCCTTTTGCAACCAAGTCTCCAAACTCTGCTCTCCATAACAGTCCTTATGTACACCAGTCTCCAACCTCTGCTCTCTGCAACGATTCTTCTTCAACCTAGTCTCCAACCTCTGCTCTCTGCAACAGTCATCCTGCACCCCAGTCTCCAAAATCGGCTCTCTGCAACAGTCCTTCTGCACCTCAGTCCGAAATCTCTGTTCTCTGCAAGGACTGCCCTTCACCACAGTCTCCTTCCTCTGCTCTCTGTAACAGTTTTTTTTTTACCTCAGTCTCCTACCTCTGCTCTCTGTAAGATCCTTCTGCAACAAAGTCTTAAAACTATGCTCTTTGTAACAGTCCTTTTGCACAACAGTCTCCAACCTCTGCTCTCTGTAACAGGCCTTCTTCACCCAAGTCTCCAACCACTGCTCTCTGTAACAGGCCTTCTGCAACCCAGTCTGCAACTTCTGCTCTCTGCAACAGTCTTTCTAAACCCCAGTCTTCAAACTCTGCTCTCTGCAACAGTCCTTTTGCACTCCAGTCTTCAACTTCTGTTCTCTGTAACAATCATTCTGCACCTCAGTTCCCAAACTCTGACCTCTGCAATGGTCCTTCTGCACCCCCGTCTCTAACCTCTGCTGTCTGCAACCATCGTTTTGCACCCTTGTCTCCAACCTCTGCGCTCTGCAAAAGTCTTTGAAAACCCCAGTCTCCAACATCTGCTCTCTGCAACAGTCCTTCTGGACCTCAGTCTGAAAACTCTGCTCTCTTCAATGATCCTTGTACAAACCAGTCTCAAACTCTGCTTTCTGTAACATTCCTTCTGCAACTCAGTCCCCAATTCTGCACTCTGCAACAGTTCTTCTACACCCCAGTCTTTTACATCTACTCTCTGAAAGAGTCCTTCTACACCCGTATCTAAATGCAAAAGAATGAGACCTGAACTATTGCTCACCCTGAAAAAAATTAACTAAAAATGCATTAAAGATCCAGGCACTAGACCAGAAATTATGCAGTTTCTAGGAAAAAACAAAGTCAATACTCCAACCTACAGGCAGAGGTAATGACTTTCTCAATAGGATTCCAAAGCTCAGGAGATAACACCAAAAGTTCGCTAATAGGATGGCATCAAATTAAGAAGGTTCTGCACAGCAAAGGAGACAATTAGAATATGAAGAGAGAACCTACGGAAAGGGAGAAAATCTTAATGAGGGGCTCTTCTAAAAGAGGATGAATATTCAGAATATTAATAAAGATCTCAAAAAACTTAACATCAAACCCACAATTATTAAATAACCCAATTATCAAATAACCCAATTACCAAATGGGAAACTAAATGAACTAAACAGACACATCTTAGAAGAAAATATGTGAGTGGCCAACAAATATATGAAAATACTTGCAAGTCAAGACTACCCTGAGATTTCATCTCACTTCAGTGACAAAGACAACCACCAAGAATACAAACAGAAATGAGTGTGACAAGGAGAGAATTGGAGAAAAAGGAGCACTCTCACCCTGTTGGTGAGCATGTAAATCAGCCCAACCACCACGGAAATCGGGATGGGGGCTCCTCAGAAGTAGCCATGGACCACACTGCGACCCAGCTCTACCTCTGCTTGATATTTATCACAGCAGATCGAAGTCATCATACTATAATGACACATACATGCCCATGAACCAGCCGAGGTGTCATCAGTGGACGAATGGATAAAGAACATCTGGTATATGCACACTGGAATTTCATTCAGCCATAAAGAAGAAGGAAATTATGTCATGCTGGAAGATGGATGGATCTTCAGAACATTAAGGGAAATAAGCAACTCAGAAAGTTAAGGGCCATATGTTTTTCCTCTGTTAAAGCTAGAGGGGGATAAGGAAGGAAAGTTGGAAAGGGAGTCTCATCATGAAAGTTGAAGGAAGATCAGTAGAGTCAAGGCACCAGGGGAGGAGGTGAGGAAAAGGGAAATATTGGAATGATATCGGCCAAAGTTCACGGTTATTTTGTGTGCATGTTCAAATATGTGTCAGAAAATCCCCCCATTATGGATCACTACAATGCACCAATGAAGTGTGAAAAGAAGCGTTTCACATTACATGGGACAGGCAGTATTCTAGGAGGGTGCCCATTTTTTCCCATCTATAAATACCACGATCATTTACCAATTTCAAAAATCTCTACAGATTCGAATTTTCTGATCACTACTCCACCACATGGCCTCTTCTACTTCAGGGTCCCTTTATTCTAACTGAAATCAGGCAGCCCGTTTCAACGATGCCATCTGTTAATGTCTTCCCAGGCTGCCGAGGACAGCGGCTGCGGGTTTCACAAGGATCTGGTGCTGCTTTCTGAACGCATGACCACGAGGCCTTGGCGAAGGCTGGTGCTCCAGGCCCTCCTCCAGATCCAGCTGTGAGGCCAGGGAAGGGGTCACATAACACGCCATCCAACACCTTATTTATTTCTGATCACCATCCTCTCCATTATTCCAGAATCATATTGGTAATTGAACTTAAGCAAACACTGAGTCCAGATTTCAGTCCATCAACCAAAGAGAGTCTAATAGCCACTTCCCGTGGCTCAGGAAAATCTTTGGCCCTAACATTTCTGGTGATTATGTCCCTGTGACTGAATTCAAGATGATCCAGCAATATGTCCTGACTTCTTTGGTCTAGAAGACTCAAACTAATTCTCTTATATATTCTTAAGGCCCCTATTAAAAAATACAATAAAATATTTACCTTTTATTTTGGTGTGACCCTTATACTCTCCTGGGCTATATTTTATACTCTTACCTGAGGCGTTCTAGGATCAGACCCCAATTAAGAGTCTGGTGACAATTTGGGATGATGGATGAGCATCTTAAAGACAATTGGGCTGGAGATGTGGCTAAAGCAGTAGTGCACTTGCCTGGCACGTGTACGGCCTGGGTTCGATCCTCAGCACAACATACCAACAAAGATGTTGTGTCCGCCGAGAAATAGAAAGTGAATATTAAAAATTCTCTCTCTCTCTCTCTCTCTCTCTCTCTCTCTCTCTCTCTCTCTCTCTCTCTCCTCTCCTCTCCTCTCCTCTCTCACTCTCTCTTAAAAAAAATAAAGAAAACTTCTCAGGTAGAGTCACCATAGGGTCTTCAATTTAGGGAAAGCTAGTCTCCTCAGGGGAGGAGGGGCTGCTTCTGACAGCAAAGAGGGTTAATGGAGATTTCAGGGTTCAAGGCTCTTAGATTTGTCTAATTTCACTGGTATTTTTCCATTCTAATTAACAGGGTCTCAATCATTGCTCCATTAATGTCCTAATTGACATAAGAGAGACCTGGAGAAATTGTGGATTTATAATTTTCTTTATACTTTTTCAATTTGGAGAATTGGATGTTTTATTCTGATATTAACCTTTATCAGTTTCCAGAGAGAAAATACTTCTCTTGATCTGAACCTGACTTGAAGGAGGAATATAATGCTTGAACCTATCATTTTCTTTCTGTAAGTTTCTCACTCCAGTCAGTAACAGCAGTCTGTAGTCATGTTGTAATGTTAATTTTCACCCTGAAGGTCGATGGTGTTATTCCAAAGCTCAGTTTTCCATAGACATTTGATTTTAGGCCACGATAACTTAAAGTCTCTGTTGGGTCATTGCACACCAGGAATTATCAGGTCTCCTTTCCCATTGGCTGTGACGTCATCAACATATTCAATTTCCTCAGGTCAGACATCAAATCTATCTCCTCAGATCTGTTATTTAGAACCATCTCTGATGTAAACCACTATTGTTGTCAGTGCCACCGTGGTCAGGTAGAGATGAAGAATGACTCTTGATGTCTTAGGGTAGGGGAAATTGACACAAAAAAAAGTTATAAAATGGTTGGGAGATCTGGAAAAAAAATAGGGTAGGTGACACCACCTTATATATGGAAACCCTAACATCCCTGGAAAAAGACGCTCATTCCACGCTACTGTGACCCACATTCAGGAACAGCTGTCTAGGAGCCTGCACACACAGCTCCTGGCACCAAGGAGATTAGTTCCTGCCTCTAAAGGGCTGGTTTGCTGCTGCTGCTATGGGATCCAAAAGAACCTGCTTTCTTTCTTTCCTTTCTTCCTCTCTGCCTAGTATTTTGCTGATATTGACAGAACCTCCTAAAATGGAGGCTTCCAAGCAGGGGAGTGTGGGAAACGAGGTTCTCGTACTTTCTTTCCCTCTGGTGTGGGGAGAACACAGAAGGACAGAGATGGTGCTGAACACCCACACACGGTGTCCAACACACTTGAACCTGAAAGTGGGAAATGGGTGTTTGTGAATAGAGAGGAGAGAAAGGAGTCTCAGAGATTTTAAAAGCGGGAGTTGGAGTTGAAGCTCCAGATACAGACTCTCTAACTAGGTGCCTACAAGTCCCTGGGAGGAATCTTTTTCAGATGACTGTATACTCCAGTTTAAAGATTGGTCTAGACTGTGATCCTGCAAACGGATGCACACCCTCCAGCCAGCTTCCTCAGGGAACTCTGGACCTCATTGCTTCTCAGGCTGTGAATGACGGGGCTCAACAGGGGGCTCACCACACAGAAGAGCACAGAGACCAGGGTGTCCATGTCCAGCCCTCTCTGGGCCTGTCATTGTGGACGTTGGCTGTTCCATAGAAGACCACCATGACAGTGAGTGGGGACGCACAGGTGGAGAAGGCCTTCCTCCTGCCCTAGGCAGAGGGAATCCCCAGGATGGCTGCCATGATGAGTGCGTAGGAGTCTGCAGTGAAGAGGCAGGGGCTCAGGCCCATGGTGGCAATGACAACGTGGAGCTCAGACTTCTTGACAGAGGTATCTGAGCCGGAGAGCTTCAGGAGCAATGGGGTGTCACAGAGAAAGTGGCTGAACTGGTGGGGCCCACACACAGTGAGTGTGATTACCAGCACCGTGTGTGTGACCAAATTCACCAGCCCACACAGCCAGGACCAAGTCTCCTAGCCAACACAGACCTTCACACTCATGATGACTGGGTACTGAGAAGGACAGCAGGTGGCCACATAGCAGTCATACTGGCCACACAGCCAGTAACATGCCTTCTGTGCCAACACTTGTCACCAAGAAGAAGATATGAAAAAGGCAGCCCTCATAAGAAATGGCCTTCTTCTTCCAGAATAAGTTCACCGGCAGTACTAGGAGGGTGGTGGATGTTTATCAGATGTCCAAGAAGCTCAAATTGCTGAGGACAAAGTACATTGGAGTGTGGAGAGCAGGACTGACCCTGATGGCCACTATTATGAGCATGTTCCCCAAGAGAGTGGTCAGGTAAATGACCATAAAGAGCAGAAATAACCAGCCCTGTAGGTTGGAGTTGTTGGAAAATCCCAAGAAGATGAATTCATTGACAAATGCTTGATTGCTCATTTTCAATGGTATCATAGCTACATAACAGAGAAAAAGAGACCATGACTAGAAAGGACTGAGAGCACCTCAAACAGTCTTGTTAATCTGCAGCGACATGGCAAATAATATTGTATACAGAGATGCCTGGACTCTGGAAAGAGACGTATAGGAGTGACTTTAGAGAGAGCATAACTTCTCACAGACTTTTGCATGGGTACTCTTTTGTAAAAATAAATGGAGACTTGGTCACAATGCACAACCAGCTATCAACCCCTGTGTCTCATTGAATCTGCAGTATCTCCCTCCTAACACTGTGCTTCACTATGATGAATTCTTTTTTGTATGTCTGTTATTTCAAGTAATAAGTTTTCATTGTTGAAAAATGAAGAAAATGCAGAAAGTTATTAAGAAGAATAGAACATGTCACAAAATCAAAACTCTCTTCGCATTCATCCCATTCTAACTCTATCTTTAAAATATCCAAAGCCAAATTTCCCAATATTGTTGTACTCTATTTAGTTGTTTGCCTTGTAATCTTAATTTCCTAACATGAAATTAAGTTAATATCTCCCTTTTTATTCAACATAGAGACCTTCCATTCTATTTACTACAATAAATATTGGAATAGAAGCTTTTATATATATGTATCTATGATTATCTTTGATTATTTATTAAAAGTAAAATTATAAGTCACCTGCTTTTAAATACATTGATCTATTTTTTTCAGTAGAAACTTTTATTTTTTAAGTTTTATAAGATACAAGAAATTTTGACAAATGATATATACTTAGATATTTTTCTTCCTTTGTATTATAAGATTTACCTCACAAAACATTACATTTCCTGAAAAAAAATGATTGATACAATTACTGATTTTCTATCATGTTACCCATGCTAATACATGATCCATTGTTTTGAACTAATATTTCTGGGTTTTTTTCAATCTTAAATGAAAAATATTATAGTAAAACAGTAGGCTCTTGGTCCAGATAGATGTGGATTGAAATCCATCTGTTGTTTACTAGATGTTGTTTGTAAAAAAGTCAGCTCATCTCTATTCCTCAGTTTGTTCATTGATTAGGATATTAATGATGTCTATTTCACAACTGCTGAAAAAAGTTTTGAGATAATATAAGCTATGTGTCTGGCACATTACATTTACTCAATTCCTTTTATCAAGTTAAAAAATGTCTATCCATTTTTTCCTAGTAGGTTTTTTTTTTTTTTTTGGTGTATGTGTGCTGGGTTTTGAATTTAGAGCCTTATGCATACTAAGCATGCACTCTACCACTGGACTTTGCCCCTAGTTTCATTTAGTTATAGTTTTTATCATAAATAGATATTGAATTTTCTTATTTTCTCTGCATCTATTGAAATTATATATATATATATATATTTTTTTTTTCTTATTTAGTCTGTTACTATGGAAATTCGGTTGATTGAATTTTTGAATATTGAACCAGCTTTGCATTCTGGGATTGATCTTAATTGACTGTAATGTTATCCTTATTCTATATGGCTGAATTCAATTAGTTAATATTGTTTCCTGCTTGCTTTTGTGTATTCTATTTTCGCTGTTCTCCAGAGATAATCTATTTCTTGAAGAATTCTCAGCTGTATTCTACTGTTATTTTCAGTCAATGCATGTTAGTGAACTAGTGGGAAACAGAGAAGGGATTTCTGATGTTTCCAGGAAGCCTTGCCTTAGGTACTGTAAACTCAGTCACAGGGATATGGCCTTCACAGTGACCCTATTTCTAGCAATATGGCTGAGCCTAGTTCTTATTCCTCCCGACGTTAGACATTTCAGCCTGTTCATTCCATAGCTGCAAAGGTTTTCCGTTGAGTGTCCTAATGTAACAGTTTCTGTTACTCTTGCTCCTGAAGATTACAGCTTTTGTTCTATGCAAAAAATCAGGAAATGGGTCTAGGAGGAGTTTTAGCTGCTGCTGCTGCTCTTTGTTCCTCCACCTATCCAACAAATGATACCATTAAAGACACTTTTTTAGAATACTTCCCTATCTTCCTGGGAGCATTTGGTGGAATCCATGGAGAAAACGAAAAAAATACAAACATCTTATGTCTATAGCCCTCTGGGTCCTTATGCTCTTAAACCAGGCTATACTTAGTCTTTAGTAATCCATTAACTATTTTTTATTTGAGTTTTTTTTTTATAAATAAACTCCTATGTATCTAGTGGGTTCTCCCATAGTTAAAAAAATGCCTGGATTATTTTGGTTGCTTATCTCTTCCCAGACTTTGATTAGTTGTTTGCCTTATAATCTTCATCCCTAATAAAGTCAAGGAAAGTCATTAATTTGCATTTTCTTCTGCTCTTTTTGGTAATTATAATGATGAAAACAACATACTTTCTCGCTATTTCAATAGATACTCAAGGTGAAATTTGAAGTCTATACACTTACTTTTCAAAAATATTTAGTAATTTTAAATATGTAGTTATTTTATTCAAAACAATCCCATTCCTAGCATATTTCCAAAAAAATTAATGCACTGTTCACAAAAATTCTTGTGCAAAAATTCATAATAACTGAAACAAATATTATACCTTCAGCCGAAGGACAGAAGACATATCACGGTTTATCCTTCAGTAGAATAATTCAGTTACTTTAGAAACACAAATACTGGAACATTAATAACATTGACAAATCTAAAAAAAGTTTTCTGGGTTAAAGAAGCCAGATGCAAAATATATACTGTATGTAAAACAGCTATAATGGTCAAGTAATAATGGTGGTCTTTTTTTTTTTTTTTTTTTAGCTCAGGAGTGATATCAGTTGAAGCAGAAGGAATTTTCAAAAGTGATGGAAATGTTTTATATCCTGATTTTTGGTAGTTCATATATATGTAAAATCTTATAAACCTGTACACTTTAGTTCTGTGCATTCTTTGAGTACAAACTATAGTTCAATTTTTAAAAATAAGTAATTAATGGGGAAGAGTGGTACCTGCCTGTAATCCCAGGTACTTGGGAGACTAAGGCAGGAGGATCATAAATTTGAAATTCTGCAAGGTCCCCCGCCCCAAATAATTGAAAGGGCTGAGGATATAGCTTCATGGTAGAGTGCCACTGGGTTCAATCCCAGGTACTGAAGTAAGTAACTAAGTAAGTAAGTAAGAAAGTAAATTGATAAATAGAAGTGAAAGCATTTTTTTCAAGATGATTTTTAACTCAGGATTGGTTGGAACCACATCTAAATATTTTTTTAGGTCTCTAAGAGGTTAAATATTTTCTCCTATTTTTTGCATTTCTCTACTTCTTTTTTACCACAGTGATAGTCCAAGACATATCACATTTTACAAGTGACATCAGTTGTTTCTTGATCACGATCTGTTTGAAGCAGTGAATGTGATTGGTGGGTGCATTCGGTCTGTATCACAGATACAAAGCCTTGCTCACCATGATGGATGGGCGTGTGCATGTGTGTGTGTGTGTGTGTGTGTGTGTGTGTGTGTGTGTGCATGTGTGGTGTGTTATTGGTTGTGGGATTTTTCTTGACTGAGAACACTGTCTTACAGTTAGTAGGATGGCAATTTGGCTTCTCAGGCACCACTAATGGCAGAAATCTCAAAGAATATAGCAAGAATCTGCCATCTAAGGCTCAGCAAGCTCAGAACACTTGGTTATCCTAATTGCTATAAATGGAAAGACCCTCACTATTGAGCTTCTCTGAGAGCTGCATCACACTGGGGAGTTAGGAGGGAGCCCATTTCCATAGAGATGTACCCTGTTTCTATGGAGACTCCAGCTAGGCTTCAAGGGGCTGGTGGGATAGTACCAGTGGATGCTGCTAAGCCCTGGGTCATTCTAAGGAGCCTGCTACTTTAGGGGAGGTGGCAGGGTATCAGACTATGGGGCCGGGACTAGGCTCTGTGAAGCTGTGTCATACCTGATTTCTAAGCAAGGTACTTGGCAATAGAAACCTCGGAAAACGTCCCACCCCCCACCATGCCATGGGTGACCAGAGAGCCCAGGTGTGTCTCTGGAAGCCAGGCTTGGGTATGAGCATGGACATCAATTATTGCAGAGTATCAACAATAGGGGACCATAAATCTCTTTCAGGTGAGTGCAGACTGAAAACAGGGAAATCTGGAGGGAGATAGACTGGGTTATAGAAAATCATCAGATCTCTAGGTCTAGAACACGCAGATAGACCCACTCATGGAATTGTGCGTGTGAGTCCAAGGAGCAGGGGTCCATAACTGTGAAACCTGGTTCCCCAGGTTTTAGACACACCTGTTTAGTTCAAAAGAGTGATCTGAGTGCTAAAACAAGATCAAAATGAAGTGGTCTTTATCTGAAGACGTGCTGAGTTGAAGGTGGGAGAAAATCTCTGAAGCCCTCATGGAGAAGGATATGAAGAACTTTAATGTCCCAGTTGAAGACGACATGGTAAAGACAACAAATCAGTTTGGGCAGGCTGGCTAGCTTATGGGGTCACTCAGGAAAACAGGAATATGTGAGGAATAGCAGATGTAAAGGAGGCTTTAGTGGATTTGATTTGAGTAATGTTGAATGTGAGTTATCTGTGGGATAATCACGTGGAAATGCCCTTCACAGACAGCCTAGAACTGCAGGTGTGAATTTGTGTGTCATTGTCTTGAAGGCAACTGTTACAGCAAAGGGTAAATATGAAATTTCCCAGGAGAATCGAGAAAGTAGAGAAGGAAATAGAGAAAGTAGGGATTCTTGTGATACTTGGTGTTCACGAAAATTGTAGTAAAAGTTTATCCAGAAATGACTAAAATCACCACACTATCTAGTTCAGTTGTAGGTATTGCTTTCTCTAAATAATTTCCCTAAATTTGAGGTTACCTTATTAGCATTGATTTACAATAAATCAACTTTGAAATGGAGCTGGAAGGTACATGTACTTGACATTTCTTACGTTCTCTGTTTTCTCTATCAACTACCTGGATGAACTTCAAGTCATTTAGAAATCAGTGACATGTACTTTCTTTTAACTCCCCGTATCAAAAAGATCAATATGACAATCTCTTTTATAAGTAGATATCTAGATGTTTTCAGAAAAAGAAATAAAATTCTACATAGAAGGCAGTTGCAAAAGATTTTACTATGGGAAATTGGTACATAGTCTGTGGATGTGTAAAAGAGAAAACTAAACGTAAATGTTCAGGGATTTAAAAATACAATCTCTGAAGTTGTGCATACTGCTATTATAAAGGTCTTAAATATAAAGGTCAGTTCAGGAGGGACAATTTCATGGGGCATTAAAAATTCTCCCAATGTATGTTTATATAATTTTATCTACATATAAGTTTTTCTTTGGTTTTACTGGCTAATTTCTTGTAGGTCACGGGTGTGGGGTAGGGTGAAGGATGATACCCAAACAATTTTCATTATCCTCAATGCTCTTTATTAATGTAGGGCATTAGATTGAATCATCATCATGGTCACCATTAGAATCCATTATTAACAATCATAACTCATGAATAACACTTTGTGACACAATATGGACTTACTCCTTAGAATTTATATAATGCAGCATAGAAATTAGATCAACTTAATAGTAAACCCTCTGCTCTGCAATAATAATAACAATAATCATCATAATCATCTAGGGCATATTTCATAAAAAAATAATTTGAGTGTGAGTCTTCTTAGATTGCTTCAATACACATAAATGCCTGACTTTAAAAACCTTGTTTAATGTAGTTTAAATATGGCATGTTTTCTGTAAAAATTAGATTGAATTTCGGATAATTTATTCTATCAAAACTCAGTAAATTTCTTTGAAAAAATAAATTTTTACATACCTGAATCAAATCAGGATTTTTCAAATTGAGTAACGAATAGAGACACACATTAGATAAAAATACCTAACACTTATTAAATGCCTATAAGAATTTTACATGCATTAACTTATTTGGTTTACAAAACAACCTATAAGATAACCTATTATCCCCATTTTACAGAAAAAAGAATTGAAATTAATGCACAATATATTAATACAAGTAGGGAAACATCAATGAATCCCTTTAATTTGCATAATGTACATTAATTTGTACATTTAATATGTATTAACAGTTATGATTTAAGAAACAAAAATGAAATTGACTCAGAAAATTTATCATGTAATAACTATTATTTTTAGTGATACTTTGTTACCTGATAATAATACCATATATTAGTAAACTTTCTTATTATCTTCAATGCCCAGACATTCTTGTCTTTGGTTTTAATAATTCATTGCACATGATTAATAGGCCAACACAGCTTTCATTAAAATTCCAAATCTCAAGGCCTTATGAAGCTTAAAGTAATTAAATTTTAATAGAAATCGGTGCTTTAGTTAAGCACAACTAATTTTAAAATCTAAATATAAACAAAAAAAATAAATAAGTCTAGAGTCTTAAAAGAAGAATTTTTTTTTTTTTTGCTTTGGCAATAAATGAAATGTTTTGCTAACTAACCTTAGGGATTCATTTCCTCAAATGAAAAAAAAAATGGGCATGACCAAAACGAGGAAGAATGGTGTGATCATAAAAACCCTTATGCACATCAGGGAAACAATGATTCCTATTTGATCTCAATAGCACAAGCAATAATTAAAATTTTTAAATCCAATTTTCATGTTGCCCAGTAAATTGCTTAAAACACAAACACACATACACACACACACACACACACACACACACAGTACAAGGTCAATTTATTCAGAAAAATATCTGAATGATTTCAGGTGCTTGTGGCAATGTGAATTCATTACTGTGAAATCTATGAGCTATCTGGTGTGGCCCAGAGTTGTCCTCGTATCCTTCCATGTGGTGTGGGTGCTTGGAGCCAAGGGAAAGATCAGAGGTCATTGTGCAGAACAGTTGATGTAAGTCAGTGAGTTCCAAGTGTTCCCAGTGATTCTGGTCCAAGGACACACTTTGGGGAGGCTGGGCTCTTTCACCTAACATGCAGGAATGCCCTTACCCCTAACTGGTAGGTTTAAAATCTTAACAAATTCACCAGGAAACAGCCTCCCTCCTGTCTTAGAGATTCAGCACTCAATTCAGCATTTAACATCTCTTTCAGTTCTGATTTTTTGGGGCCTGGGTGTAGGGAGGCAGTTACCGGAGATTGAACTCAGGGGCTTGACCACTGAGCCACATCCCCAGCCCTATTTTATATTTCATTTAGAGACAGGGTCTCACTGAGTTTTTTGTGCCTTGTTTTAGCTGAGGCTGTCTTTGAACTCACTATATTCCTGCCTCAGCCTCCTGAGCTGCTGGGTTACAGGCGTGCACCACTGTGCCAGCTTTTTCAGTTCTTTTTATTTCACCTGTGCTTCTTCTAGCATAAAGGGGAAAGGGAAGACAAATTATTACCTCTTACGATATGTCAGAGCCTTCTAGTTATAAAATTCTTCAAAATAAAAAATTCTCTTTTCCATTTAGGATTTTAAAATTTCTTTTCTTGGTAGTGGTTAGTTTCAATTCAAACCAATTTTGTTGCTATAGAGGGTCTAATTTAGTCCTAAGCCAGATCTACTAAGAAACCCAAAGAAGATAAGATCTGATCCCTGTCCTGCTGCGCCCCTCCCCTGACTCAGGCAATGGCAAGGCCCTACTGAGGTGGATGGCGCAAGGCGTCCATCCTCTGGAGGAGCGCAGTATTTTTCTGGGAATGGGCTGATTTGTTTTTGTATTCCTTTAATAAGTATAGTTTTGATATCTCATATGACCGTTAAGTATAAAGGAAAAATCATGACTTTCCCAATTAATGCAACTACTTCTAAAGCATAGATCTGTTTGCTCTAAATGCAATGATTTAGCTATGGAGTGTAAATTGTTAATGTCTAAAGAAAAATTCCCTGTATGTATGTCATAAAAGTTTTTTAGAAAGTAAATTAAAATCTAGAGAAAGAAAATTAATGTTAAGAAGATAGATTAGTGCTTAGTACTGGGCAACTTGTTGTTGTTTGATTACAAGTAATAACAAATCAACTACTTGCCGTAACCATGGAACTGGTTCTAGTCAATAAGTAAAGAAAGAATAGTCTAGGTATAGGCCAATAGTTTGGGACATTTGTAACTATTATTAAAAGTTAACTAAGCAGAAAAATCTCAAAGCAAAACTCGAACTGAAAGTACAAATGCTTGCTTATGCATAAGCCAAGATACATTCTTTTATTCTAATTGTAGCTACGTAATATTTTGTTTGTTTGAATAATGATTCCTGTTTTGTACCTACAAAGTACTGTAAGCCTGTCAAAATGAAAAGTATATATGATCAACTTCACAAGTAAAGATTGGGATCAACACCTTCACTTTGGTGTCTGTGTTGTTTCTCCACCCCCTCTTTCGCTGACTCCTCACCATCTGTTCGTCTCCTGAGACCCCCTGTTGGAGCTGGTCTCCGACACTGTCCTTCAACCAACTTACAATCTAATGGGAAGATGAACTCAATATGTGCAGGAAACTTGGTAACAATTCTATGTAATCTACAAATTATCATTATTTTTTCTTAGTGTTTGCTTGGGCAGCTCTTGGAATGGAGCACTTAATACTTGTCAAAGCCCCTCATTCCATCTTGAATATGCGCTCCTCCAGGTCCTAGTTGGGCCTCTCAATTGTGTTCTAAAAACTAGGGCAACACCTTGTGTAAATGTGCACACAGTAACGGTTTGAAGAATGAAGAAGGTCTGTCAAGTACATCCATGGAGCAGAGTTTTTAAAAGATTCTTTAAAGACGGTACTGTGTGGGACATAAAGAATCTAACAGAGACTTGACAGAGGTGAGAGGAAATTTCTGTTCAGTGGTTCTGGTGCATATATCTTGCTGAGAAAAATAAAGCCTCTGTGGGCATAAGTGAGGCAGCATAGCCCAGCAGCTTCTGAGGAACTCAGTGTCTCCTGTCTTCTAAACATATCCATTATGGAGACCATCGGCGCAGTTCCCACAGAACAAGCAGCTCTGCATCTTTCTTTCCCAATCAGTCATCTTAAAGTCAGGTGACCGAGAATGAACTCACTTATGAGTGACTCCAAAATATAATATTTCTAGAGGAGGGGGGTTGTGTATGAAGTAAATTACTCAAAAGCTTCAGGGATTTATTAGAGTTAATAAATTGCTTGCAACTCCCCTCCCCAAGCATCCATGTGTTGTAAGATAAAGATGAAAACCCCTAGTTAGTGAATGATTACGTTTCTAAACATAACTTCTTCAACAATAATGATTTCTATTTAAACAGATATTTTCGTAGGTCTATTGTTATGCTATATTGTATCATAATGGGAATGTGTCCCTATACTTTCTCCCTAAAAATTATTCCTTTCTATCCTGCTCATCAAAAGCAGAGGATTAACACTTAGCATTATCTATTGTTTACCATAAGTAATTTTCCACTCACTTAAGGAGTTTAGGCATCCCAGGGTTTCTGGTTATGTTTTGTGTTTTCTTCCAGTACTGGAGGCATCATGCTAAATCCCTCAGGTTTTGTGATAACATCTGAAGTTATTTCTACTCTGGCAATACAAGTAGTATTGTGGAAACTTAGACATGCATAGAAAAGGTGCTATGATAGGTCATTACATAATTGCCATCAAAATGGTAATGAAAATATGTACAATATTCTGTAATATGTTTTTAAGATGTACATATATCCTGATCTGGGATAGTGTTTTTGAAAATTGTGATGGTAAATAAACTACTTACCAGCAACTCTCACAGATAGGTGTAGATTTCTGGTTTCGGTGTGGCCCTTGCTGCTCTCCATACTAGCACCTGGGCTGCAAAGAAAGATCTTGGTAAAACTGTCTGTTGGTCTCCATTCACCACAAAACAGACCTTTTATGCTGAAAGTTGCCTGTCGCATATCTGTGGCCTCATGAAGGAGTTAAAATCCTCTGATCTCTCACAATTCATTTTCTTGTGATGGACATTTATAGAGGTCTGGGGCTGACCTGTTGGGAATATGCATGGAGCCTTTCCTCTGCAGCTGCTCTTGGACTCCTCAGTGGGCAAACACAACTAAAGGGCAACGGCTTGAGTTCAACTGCAACAATGGAGAGCAGTTAATTCGCTGTTGGATTCATTAATGTCTTGGCAATTACCTGTTCCCAGCTTGCAGCAAGAAGATCAGCGTCCTCTCTCTTCTGGGATGTGGGTGAGCGAAGTTCAGAGTGAGATTTCTGCTAAGAAGTTGTGGGTGGCTGAAACCTCAAGACTGCCTTCCTTTCCCACTAGGGTGAGAAGGGGTCAGGGTGGGTGTACACTTATTGAGATGGATTTCGCACGGCATATGAAGTTTTTTTTTCATGTTACATACTTTGCCAGATGGACAGATATCAGAAGCCACAATATTAAAGCATCCCCACTATCTTCAGCTGATCCACTCCCGCTAAGGGCTGATCCCTTACCCAACCCTGTATGACTTCGTGCACCTTAATTTTATGATCCTGCTGATGCTCATGACCTGGTGAAGAAATTGTTTGCTATGGAGTTTAAAAGTAGGCGAAAAAAAAAGAGTCATCAAACAGCTCTTTTGGACACAGATGGAAAAAATACAACAAGCTTGAAAGTATTGTAGTATTTTACTGCACAAAAATAAAAATAAAAGTATTAGATAAAGAGGTAAGTCTCTAAAACTTAAAATTTCCCATAATACAATGGGGTTTTCCTCATGCTTAGGAGAGACACATTAACAGTACTCCTAAAAGATCTTAGAATGATAAGCCATCAGGGAAAGAAAAAGCTAAAGCACATTTGATGAAGCACTTCACACATTCCAGTTTCCTCACAATAAAAGGAATGATAATGATGTGTTGTTAAAAAGTGAGGAAATCAGAAGCTTTATTCACCACTCTTAATAATAAGGTAAGCTGGTTCCACTGGTCTGAAATTATCTGGAACTTCTTCAGAAAGTTAAATATGGAGTTAACAATCCACCTCTTCCACTCCTACTTAAAAACTCATGATAAATAAAAAAGTTGTCCACCAATGATTTGTACATGAATGTTTATATAATGTTCATATTATATATAATGTTCATATTATATATATGAATCTTATTCATATTAGTCAAAAAGTGAAAATGACCAGGCAGGGCTGTAATCTAGCTACTCAAGAAGCTGAGGCACAGGATCACAAATTCAGGGACAACCTGGGCAAATTTGCAAGACCCTGTCTCAAAACAAAATTTTTAAAAGTGTTGGGCTTTGACTTAGTGGTAGAACATTGTTTAGTGTGCAGGAGGCTCCGCGTTAAATCTGCAGTACGACACCCACACAGACACAAAGTAAAAATTACTATCCAGTGGGAAATGAACAAAGAAATGTGGCAATTTCATAAGATGGAAATCAGTCACAATAAGGAGGAATAAACTAAAATAATAATACAAGCTACAATATAACTGAAAATTGCAAACATCCTAAGTGAAAGGAGTCAGATCCAAAAGGCGTATATCGTATTACTTTATTAAAAATATCCACAGAAACTCGAATGTATACATAGGTCTTTCCACATGTGAAGGAGAAACACAGAATTTGTGTTTATTTAAAACTTAGAATCAAAATCCATTAGGAAAATGCAAGTCAAAGTCACATTGCACATAGCACTTCACATTCACTAGTGTTGGCTAGAGCTGCAATATTGGGGGAAAGGAGATTGACTGCTTTGGGTATAGTCTTTTTGTGAAGAGAAAAGTAATAAAAATATTCTGAAATACCTGTGGATTAAAGAACCCAGGTTAGGTCACAATGTGTCACATACTTAGCACACTGTGCTTCCCCTGGTTGAAGGGGCACTACAGTGGTCATGAGACACTGTGTATGGAGAGAGTGCTCTTGTAATTGCTGCTGAAGATTTCACATATTTCTACAACTAAGACATTTCCTAGAATGAAACCATCATCTATTTCTAATCTCACTATACAGTCTGTCTCCCAGCCAGCTTCCTCAGGGCCCTCTTGACCTCGTTGCTTCTCAGGCTGTGAATGATGGGCTTCAATATGGGGGTCACCACACAGAAGAGCACAGAGACCAGGGTGTCCAGTGAGGGGGGACGCCCAGGTGGAGAAGGCCTTCCTCCTGCCCTGGGAAGAGGGAATCCCTAGGATGGCCGCCATGATGAGTGTGTAGGAGCCTGAAGTGAAGAGGCAGGGGCTCAGGCCCATGGTGGCACTGACAACGTGGAGCGTAGGCTCGTTGACAGAGGTGTCTGAGCAGGAGAGCTTCAGGAGCAATGGGTTGTCACAGAGAAAGTGGCTGATATGTTGGGGCCCACAAAGAGTGAGTGTGATGGCCAGCACCGTTTGTGTGACCAAATTCACCAGCCAACACAGCCAGGACCCAGTCACCAGGCCAAATCAGACCTTCACACTCATGATGACTGGGTACTGAGGAGGATGGCAGATGGCCACACAGCCGTCATACTGGCCACACAGCCAGTAAGACGCCTTCTGTGCAAGCACTTGTAACCAATAAGAAGATCTGGGAAAGGCAGACCTCATAAGAAATGGCCTTTTTCTCCCAGAAGAAGTTCACCAGCAGTACTGGGAGGGTAGTGGATGTGTAGCAGACGTCAAGAAGCTCAAATTGCTGAGGAAAAAGTACATTGGAGTGTGGAGAGCAGGATTGACCCTGGTGGCCACTATTATGAGCATGTTCCTCAGGAGAATGGTCAGGTAAATGACCAGAAAGAGCAGGAAGAACCAGCCCTGTAGGTTGGAGTGGTTGGAAAATCCCAAGAAGATGAATTCAGTGACAAATGATTGATTGCTCATTTCCAATGTTGTCATACCTACAAAACAGAGAAAAAAGAGACCATGATGAAAATGGACTGAGAGCACCCCAAACAGGCTTGTTAATCTGAAGCAACATGGCAAATAATATCCAATGGAAAGCAGCCTGGAGACTGATAACCTGTGGGACTGGTCTCAGGGAATCAGAGCCATGGAGCCGCACACATTTTCAGGGGTGATGGTGTGTGGGAGTAACCAGAGAATTGCTAGAAGCCAACAGAAAGCCATTGGACCTCATCATGGTGTGAAGTCATTTCTTACTGTCTCAGTAATCGCTGTCTCCTGTTGTCCTTTTATGTAAACATAGGATTTTTGGAGAAGTTCATTTTCATTGCATATGTTAAGACAAATTTTACAAAGCAGAGTCATCATCTGCAGAAGAAGTCGTTGTTTCCTTCAGTGTTTTCCAATCTAGAGTTTTTTTCATTTTACATAAATCTTGATCTCTGTGTTCAGAAAGGCAGAAGTTAACTATTCCTGTACAATGCTGAAATTATCAGGCCAGAACAAAATAGAGGAAAGAAGTTTATGACATGGGGTTGGACTGGCTATCTTAAGTATACAGGGAAGATCAGTGGAGTAGAAGGTGAATGAGTGGGTGGAGAGGTTTGGGAAGGGAAGAAATGTGAAAGGTCTTTATGCAGATCATGTTATGTGCACATGGAAGTCTATCACAGGGGACTGCACCTGTATGTATATGTAGAAAGCAGCAGTCAGAAATTAACAGATAAATGACCCAAAGAAAGATCAGTAGAGAAAGTAAAATGGGGGCAGGAAGGGGAGGGAGATGGGGGGTGGGGACTGAATGGATTAAATCAGATTCCATGCACGTAGGATCTTTTCTAAATCAACCCAACTTCTATGTATAACTATTATGCTCTAATAAAATATTTAAGAAGATGACATGATACTATCAGCAAAGAGTGAGATTTGAATTCTTCTTGACCTATTTGTATACCTTTAATTTCTTCTTTTGTCCAATGGCTCTGGTAATTTCAAGGATGAAGTTGAATAGAAGTGGTGAAAGAGGGGGCACCCTGTCTTCTTCCAGTGTTTAGAGTGAATGCTTTCAACTTTTCTCCACTTAGAATGATGCTGCCTTGGGTTTAGCATAGATAGCAATTACAATGCTTTTAAAATTTCCTTCTGTCCCTAGTGTTTCTACTGTTTTGAAAGGTAGGGGTGCTATATTTTGTTAAATGCTATTTCTGCATCTATTGAGATGATCAATAAACTTACATCTCTCTTAAATAAACTTAATATCTCTCCTTTGGCTAAACATTCAGATCATCTCCAGTCCTATAAATATTTTAATGAACATTTTCCTACATAAACATATGTGACCATTTCGAATTATCTCTTCAGAATAAAATTTAAATCTGACATAAATGAATTTGTTGTGCAGTTTCTATTTAAAACTAGCTCATGGGAGACATTATATTAAGTAAAATAAGCCAGACACATAAAGAGAAATAGTAGTTTTTCACTTCTTTGTGGAAGCTAAAATGTTGATCTAAGAGAAGTAGGGAGTAGAGCAGTGGGTATTGGAGCCTGGGAGAGAATCACAAAAATCATTGTGAGTCTGATTTCTCAAAGACGCATGTGAAGGACTGCCTTAAACATGCCCTCTGAGTGTGGTCTTTAAAAAAAAATAAGAGTGGACTTCTAACAGGGTCCTCAGAAAATCTCTCTTCTCTACTCAGTGGGCAGCATGAGGTCCATGGGTCAGGCTGCCTAGGAGCTAGCTGTGGTGTTCAAATGGGCAGTACCAGGACGGCTGGAGAATCTCAATAATCACTAGTAGACCACATTCTAGGTGAGGGCAGGCTGAAAACAGGCCATCCAGAAAAAAATGGCTTGAGCTCTGAAAATGACAGAATCTGTTGATTTATGAAATGTTTGTGGGTCCAATCCACTCATAACAACTACTCCCTGGGTCAGTCCACAGTTGCCACAGTTACCACAGGCCTGACCAGAAAAACCCAGAGGGGGAAATACACTCTGTCCTCTTGGCTTGGAGGTTTGGTCTGGGGCCAGCTGACCCATTGCTGCCTGCCTGAGATGAGGTGGGACACCAAGGTGGAAGGGAACAAGGGGGGAAGCGTCTCTAGCTCATGGCAGCCAGAGGGTTGGGGCGGGGGAGGGGACAGGAGGAGACAGTTCACAGGTGACAAGATGTGATTCCCCAGGGCATGTCCCTGGCCACACTCCACCTTCCCACACTCCTCGCAGTACAGTGGGCCTTTTAGATAATTAACCTACAAAATGGATGGATCCACAGATTAGGTCACAAGTCTCACAGTCTAATCATTTTACCTCTGAACACTGCTATTGTAGCTGACCCTGAGCTTTTGGTGGGGGGATACCTTATTTCTAAGCCATAATAGTCCCTACAGTCCATGTGCTTCTGTTAGAATACCTTCATGTAGTCTGAGAGAGTAATCGGGTGCCAAAACAAGATTAAAAGAAAATATCTGGTAACTGAAGATGTGACATTTGGAGCTTAGGGAAAAGCTCTGAAGAGGAGCCCTGGGTGGAGCACTTTAAGGTACTGGTGATGAGGACACAAGAGGGGACCTGGTCTGTGGAGTAGCTGGGTGGCAGTGGGATGACTCATTAAAACATAAAAAAAAATGAGAAAGAGCATGTCTGGGGAGAGAAAAGGAGGGAAGGAGGTTTGGCCTGGAGTCTGGGTACCTGCGGGGTCTCCCCGAGGAGATTCCAGGACGCAGCGGGACAGGTTCCCAGGAGATAGGACTGGAAGTCATGGCTTATAGTGACTGTGGAAGTCACAGGTGCTCATAAGGCGAAAAAAGAGCAGGGTGAGGAGAGAAGGCCTGATGGACTTTGCGGAAAAGAAGTTGTCTAGAAAAAGGCTCACCAGCTATCAGCAATCATTCTGCACCACAGTGTCAAAGCTCTGCTCTCTGTACCAGGTCTTCTGCACCCCAGTCTCCAACCTCTGCTCACTGCAAGAATCTTTCTGCACTCCAGTCTCCAAGTTCTGCTCTCTGAAAGAGTCCTTCTTCACCCCACTCTCGAACATCTGCTCTCTGCAACAGTCCTTCTGCACCTCAGTCTGAAAACTCTGCTCTCTTCAACAATCATTCTGCAACACAGTCTCCAAACTCTGTTCTCTGTAACAGTCCTTCTGCACCTCAGTCTCAAAACTCTGCTCTCTATAATATCCTTCTGCAACCCAGTCTATAAACTGTGCTATCTGTAACAGTCTTTCTGCACCCCAGTCTCCAACATCTGCTCTCTGTAACAGGCCTTAAGCACCCCAGTCTCCAACCTCTGCTCTCTGTAACAGGCCTTCTTCACCCCAGTCTCCAATCTTTTCTCTCTGAAACGACCATTCTGCACCTCTGTCTCCAACCTCTGCTATCTGCAACAGTCTTTCTGCCATCAGTCTCCAATGTCTGCTCTCTCTAAGATCTTTCTGCACCCCAGTGTCCAAACTCTGCTCTCTGTAACACTCCGTCTGCACCCCAGTATCCAACCTCTGCTCTTTGTAACAAACCTACTGCACCCCAGTTTCCAACCTCTGTTCTCTGCAACAGTCCTTCTGCACCCAAGTTTCCATCCTCTGCTCTCTGTAACAGTCCTTCTATACCGCAGTCTCGAAACTCTGCTTTGTTTATCAGTAGTTCTGAAACCCAGTATCCAAACTCTGCTCTCTGTAAAAGTCCTTCTGCACCTCAGTCTCCAAACTCTGCTCTCTGCAACAGTGCTTCTGCACCCCAGTCTCAAATCTATGCTCTTTGCAACATTTCTTCTGCACCCCAGTCTCCATCCTGTGTTCTCTGTAACTGTCTTTCTGCACCACAGTCTCCAACCTCTGCTCTCTGTAACTGCTTCTACACCTCAGTCTTCAACCTCTGCTCTCTGCAACGATACTTCTGCACCCCAAGCATCAAACACTGCTCTCTTTAACAGTCCTTCTGCACGTCAGTATTCCAACTCTACTCTCTGTAAAGATACTTCTGAACTTCAGTCTCCAACCAATGCTCTCTGTAAGAGGCCTTCTGCACACCAGTCTCTAAGCTATAGTCTCTGTAACAGTCCTGCTGCACCCTGTAACATAGTCCTGCTATGCACTCTGTAACAATCCTTCTGAACACCAGTCTAAAAACTGCTCTCTTTAACAGTTCTTCTGAACCAGAATCTCCATACTCTGCTCTCTGTAACACTGCTTATGCACCCGAGTCTCCATCCTCTGCTCTCTGTAAGAATCCTTCTGCACCCCAGTCTCCAATATCTGCTATCTACAATGGTCCTTCTGCACGTAAGTCTCCAAACTCTGCTCTTTCTAACAGTCCTTCTGTACCGCAGTCTTCAACCTCTTCTCTCTATAACGGTCCTTCTGCACCGCAATTGCCAACCTCTGCTTTCTGTATCAGTCCTTCTGCACCTAAGATTCCAAACTCAATTCTCTGTAACAGTCCTTCTAAGCCTAAATCTGAAACTTCTGCTCCCTGTAGCGATCCTTCTGCATCCCGTCTCCAAAATGTGCTATCTGTACCAGTTTTTCTGCACCCCAGTCTCCAACCTCTGCTCTGTGTAATAGGTCTTCTGCACCCCAGTCTCCAAACTCTGCTCTCTTTAAAAGGCCTTTTGCACCCCAGTCTCCAACCTCTTCTCTCTGCAACGATCCTTCTGCACCTCAGTCTCAAACCTCTGCTCTCAGCAACAGTCTTTCTACACCATAGTCTCCAACCTCTGCTCTCTGCAACAGTACTTCAGCACCCCAGTCTCCAACCTCTGCTCTCTGTAACAGGCTTTCTGCACACTAGTCTCCAACCTGTTCTCTCTGTAACTGTCCTGCTGCACCCCAGTCTCCAAATTCTGCTCTCAGTAGCGATCCTTCTGCACCTCATTCTTCAACCTCTGCTCTCTGCAACGATCCTTCTGCACCCCAGTCTCCATCCTCTGCTCTCTGTAACAATTCTTTTACACGCCAGTATCCAAATTCTCCTCTCTGTAAAAGTCATTCTGCACCTCAGTCTTCAAGTTCTGCAATCTGTAACAGTCTTTCTGCATCCCAGTCTCAAACCTCTGCTCTCAGAAATGATCTTTGTACACCTCAGTCTCCAACCTCTGCTCTCTTTAATAGTCCTTCTGCACCCCAGTCTCCAACATCTGCTCTCTGCAACGATCCTTCTACTCTCTAGACTCCAAACTCTGCTCTCTGCAACGGTCCTTCTACACCCAAGTTTCCAAACTCTGCTCTCTGAAACAGTCATTCTGCACCCCAGTCTCCAACCTCGGCTCTCAGTAACAGTTCTTCTGAACCCCAATCTCCAAACTCTGCTCTCTGTAACACTCCTTCTGCACCTCAGGCTCCACACTCTACTCTCTGTAAAAGTCCTTCTGCATTTCAGTCTCCAACCTGTGCTCTCTGTAAGATCCTTCTGAAACCCATTGTCCAAACGCTTCTCTCTGTAACAGGCCTTCTGCAACCCAGTCTTCAACCTCTGCTCTCTGTAACAGGCTTTCTGCACCCCAGTCTCCAACCTGTGCTCTCTGCAACGATCTTTCTTCACCCCAGTCTCCAAACTTTGCTCTCTGTAACAGTTTTTCTGCACCCCAGAATCCAACATCTACTCTCTGAAACAGTCCTTCTGCACCTCAGTCTGAAAACTGTGCTCTCTGCAAAAATCCTTCTGCATCCGAGTTTCCAAACTTTGCTCTCTGTAAAAGTCCTTCTGAACCTCAGTCTCCAAAATGCTCTCTGTAAGATCCTTCTGCAAGCCAGTCTCAAATTGTGCTATCTGTAACAGTCCTTCTGCAATCCAGTCTCCAAACTCTGCTCTCTGTAACAGGCCTTCTGCACCCCAGTCTCCAATATCTGCTCTCTGTAACAGTCCTTCTGCACCCCAGTCTCCAACCTCTTCTATCTATAACGATCCTTCTTCACCTCAGTCTCCAATCTCTGCTCTCTGCAACAGTCCTTCTTTTTTTTATTTTTATGCACTCATGTATATTTATTTCATACTTTGTAATACAATCTAATAGTACATTATTTTGTTTCTTGAATTATTTATATTTGACTTACAGGGAATGACATTAGAAGCCAACATTTAAGCACCTGGTGTGCTCATTGATACTACTGGAAGTATTATTAACTTTGTACCATAAACTAAAAAATTTTAATCAACATAAGTAACTAACTGTCTGAATTGTATTACTTATGTGATAAAATCATTCAAACTTCATTAAACTGGAGGGTAGAGATTTGTTCCCCAGTATTTTTTATTTTTCTCCCTTTAATAGGGCCTTTGTCTTTGTCTATTTTCTGCTGCTGTAACAGAACACCACAGATTGAATAAATTTTAAACAATAGAAATATATTTGGCTTTCAGTTTTGGAGGTTGAAAAGTTCAAATAAGTGGTGCCCCATCTTGTGAGAACCTTCTTGTGAGTTACAACATAGTTGAAGGTATCACATGGTGAGACTATACAGGAGAGAAGAAAGATGAAGTGCACTTCCACTCTTATAACTAATGTGCTCCTGTGATAATAGCATTAATACATTCACAAGAACAGAGATCTCATGTTCTAATGTCCTTTTAAAGTCCCACCTTTTAATGATGTTAAAATGGTGCATAGATTTCACCGTGAGTTTTATATAGGAAATTTAAACCATAGCAAATCTTAAATATTAGCTGATTCTAGACATCAACAATAAATCCTCTATTTCTATGCTCCCTTGCAGTTAAGTGAGACATTCTGACATTTATTGAAGATGAAATGAGACAGATATCTTTAAGTCTAGTCTTGAAATGGTGTATGTGTACATACCTTTCTTCTATTTTGTCAGCCACATCTGACCTAATCCTAACTATGTTTGAGATACACACTTTTACATGATTGTGTGTTCTAGTCAAATACATCATCCAATAAAGTTATATTAAGCAACTTGTGTGAAATAGGCTCTGTAATAGAAACTGGGAAGAAATTTTTAAATGAGCAAGTTAAAAAAAGCCCGTTCTATTGAGGATATACTCTTATCATATAATAAATTTTTGCCTAGACACTCAGTGCAATCCATATTTCATAGCTGTAAATATACTTCACTTCCTATTTCCACATGGATACCTGCTGGTTCTTTGTATGCCTCAGAGGAAGTATTACCTTTTGGGGGACATCTCCCTCTGTGCATGCACGTGGTCTTAATTGCACTTTTGTCTGTGTATTGGATTGGCTGCAGCAAGCTGTTGATCTCACTATTAAGTCATATCACTTTTGTAGTAGACCTTCTTGAAGATTGATTGTAGTTTTCATTCACATATTGCCAATATGTCAGATGCAGCATATTTGGTATAATTCAATTTTATTGATTTATAATAAATGGTACTTCACAAATAAGAAGGTAAGTTTTGTATCTGCTATGCTGTGGAAACTTTTTTAATTTGAGAAATTGCTGAGGGCCTTTGACAAGTAGGACATTGCATAAGAGGTGACCTTGCTCAAGGACCAGGGCAGATGCCGGATTAGGGTGGATCAGAGTTTAGGGAGAATCCCGCTCCTTGGGTTTAGGGCGGTTTCAAGTTTAAGGTGTACCCTGCTAAAAATAGGGCATATCCTGCTGCTTCAGGCACGTCTGATTCTTGAGTTCCTGTTGAGTTCTCTCATGGGATTCAGAGAGTATTTGGAATAAAAAGCCTGGGAGAGCACAGTGGTTTTTTTTTTGTTTTGTTTTGTTTTTGTTTTTTGACCCAGAACATGAAATTTCCCAGAACGTGTTTGTAGAGGGCCAGTGTGAGTTCGGGAATAAAGAGTTGCTGTTTGAATCTACAAGGTGTGTGGTGGCTCGTGATTTTGTGCCCAGCCAGACTGCTGCAGGAAATGGCAGAGAAGTGGAGTTCATAATCAGAAGTTTATATGATGACTCTAGAATTCAAAATGAAGCTTTCTTTATAAGTTGGAGAGTATTTGAACCAGGCTATGTTAAGTTACGAAGACTAGTCTTCCGAAAAAATTTATGTTTTAAGGATTGTTCTCTTCTGAATCTAAAGTCTTGTTAGAGCAAAAGACCCTGAAAATCCTCACAATAGTAGCACACTGGAGATATCTGTCAACAGATACAACACAGTCAGATTTTCCTCTCAAAATGGGATATATTACTTTCTTTTAGTTGGACATGAGTTTAAATAATTGACTTGCATTTTGGAGCTATTTTAGATGAAGTCCAGCACAAGAACCAGAAGTGGTCTCCTGATATACTCCTAATGTGGGAGGTACATTGAGACAGAGTCTCGAAATTGTGCTATCTGTAACAGTCCTTCTGCAATTCATTCTCCAAACTCTGCTCTCTGTAACAGGCCTTCTGCACCCCAGTCTCCAATCTCTGCTCTCTGTAACAGACTTTCTGCACCCCAGTCTCCAACCTCTTCTCTCTACAAAGATCCTTCTTCACCTCAGTCTCCAAACTCTGCTCTCTGCAACAGTCTTCTGCACCCCAGTCTCCAAACTCTGCTCTCTGTAACAATCCTTCTGCACCTCAGTCTCCAACCTCTGCTCTCTTCAACGGTTCTTCTGCACACCAGCCTCCAACTTCTGCTTTCTGCAACAGTCCTTCTGCACCCCAGTCTCCAAACTCTTCTCTATGCTACAGTACTTCTGCACCCCAGTCTCCAACATCTGCTCTCTGTATCAGTCCTTTTGTACCTCAGTCTCAAACCTCTGCTCTCTGCAGCAGTCCTTTTACATCCAGTAACCAAACTCTGCTCTGTGTAACTATTTTTCTGCACCTTTGTTTCCAGCCTCTGCTCTCTGCAACAATCCTTCTCAACCACAGTCTCCAAACTCTGCTCTCTGTATCAGTCTTTCTGCACCAAAGTCTCCAAACTCTGCTCTCTGCAACATTTCTTCTGTACCCCAGTCTCCAACCTGTGCTCTTTGTAACAGTCTTTCTGCACCCCAGTCTCCAAAATCTGCTCTCTGAAGCGATACTTCTTCTACCCAGTCTCCAAACTCTGCTCTCTGTAAAAGTACTTTTGTATCACAGTCTCCAACCTCTTCTCTTTGTAACAGTCCATCTGCTCCCCAATTGCCAACCTCTGCGTTCTGTAACAGTCCTTTTGCACCCCAGTCTCCAAACTCTTCTCTCTGCAACGACCTTTCTGCACCTTAGTCTACAACTTCTGCTCTCTGTAAAAGTCGTTCTGCACCTCAGTCTCCATCCTTTGCTCTCTGTAATGGTTCTTCTACACCCCAGTCTCCAATCTCTGCTCTCTCTAACAATCCTTCTGCACCTCTGTCTTCAACGTCTGCTCTCTGTAACAGTCCTTCTGCACCCCAGTCTCCAAACTCTACACTCTATAACAGTCCTTCTGTACCGCAGTCTCCAAACTCTTCTCTCTATAATCATCCTTCTGCACCCAAATTGCCAACCTCTGCTTTCTTCAACAGTCCTTCTGCACCTCAGAATCCAAACTCTGCTCTCTGTAACAGTCATTCTAAGCCTCAGTCTGAAACCTCTGCTCTTTGCAACAATCCTTCTAAACCCCAGTCTCCAAACTGTGCCATCTGTAACAATCTTTCTGCACCCCAGTCTCTAACATCTGTTCTCTGTAACAGGACTTTTGCAACTCAGTCTCCAAAGTCTGATCTCTGTAACAGGCCTTCTGCACTCCAGTCTCCAACCTCTTCTCTCTGCAACGATTTTTCTGCACCTCAGTCTCCAACCTCTGCTCTCTGCAACAGTTTTTCTCCACCCCAGTCTCCAACCTCTGCTCTCTGTAAGATTCTTCTGCACCCCGTTCTCCAAACATTGCTCTCTGTAACAGTCATTATGCACCTCAGTCTCCAACCTCATCTCTCTGCAACGGCCCTTCTTCACCCCAGTATCCAACCGCTGTTCTTTGCAGCAGTCCTACTGCACGCAGGCTACAAACTCTGCTTTCTGTAACAGTCCTTCTGCACCCCAGTCCCCGAAATCTTCTTTCTGTATCAGTTATTCTGCACCGCAGTCTAAAACCGCTGCTCTTGTAACAGTCCTTCTGCAACTCAGTCTCCAACATATGCTCTCTGCAACAGTCCTTCTGCACCTCACTCTTCTACCTCTGCTCTCTGCAAAAGTCCTTCTACACACCACTCTCCAACATCTGCTCTCTGCAACGATCCTTCTGCATCTCAGTCTGCAACGTCTGTTCTCTGCAAAAGTCTTTCTACACCCCAGTCTCCAACTTCTTTTATTTGCTAAAGTCCTTCTGCACCCCAGTCTCCAACCTCTGCTCTCTGCAACATTTCTTCTGCACCCCAGTCTCCAACCTGTGCTCTCTGTAACTATCCTACTGCACCCCGGTCTCCAGACTCTGCTCTCTGTAAGATCCTTTTGCATCCCTTTCTCCAACCTCTTCTCTCTGTAACAGTCATTCTGTACCCCAGTATGCAAACTCTGCACTCTGTAAAAGGCCTTCTGCACCTCAGTCTCTAACCTTTGTTTTCTGTAATGGTCCTTCTGTACCCCAGTCTCCAACCTCTGCTCTCTCTAACAATCTTCTGCATCTCAGTCTCAAACGTCTGCTCTCTGTTACAGTCCTTCTGCAACCTAGTCTCCAACATCTGCTCTCTACTATGGTACTTCTCAACCAAAGTCTCCAAACTCTGCTCTCTCTAACAGTCTTTCTGTACCACAGCCTCCAACCTCTTCTCTCTATAACGGTACTTCTGCAACTCAATTGTCAACCTCTGCTTTCTGTAACAGTCTTTCTGCACCTCAGATTTTAACCTCTGCTCTCTGTAACAGTTCTTCTAAGTCTTAGTCTGAAACTCTTCTCTCTGCAACGATCCTTCTACACCTCAGTCTCCAACCTCTGCTCTCTGTAACTGTCCTGCTGCACCCCAGTCTCCAACCTCTGCTCTCTGCAACGATCCTTCGGCACCCCAGTCTTCTACCTCTTCTCTCTGTAAGAATCCTTTTGCACCCCTGTCTCCAACCTCTCCTCTTTCTAAAAGTCCTTCTGCACCTCAGTCTCCAAGTACTGCATTCTGTAACAGTCCTTCTGCACGCCATTCTCAAATATATGCTCTCAGAAGTGATCTTTCTGCACCTCAGTCTATATCCTCTGCTCTCTTTAATAGTCCGTCTGCACCACAGTCTCCAAACTCTGCTCTCTGTAACAGTCCTACTGCACCTCAAACTCTGCTCTGTGTAACAGTTTTTGTAAGCCTCAGTCTGAAAACTCTGCTCTTTGCAACGATCCTTCTGCACCCGAGTCTCCAATCTGTGCTATCTGTAACAATCCTTCTGCATCCCAGGCTCCAAAATCTGCTCTCTGTAACAGTTCTTCTGTACCACAGTATCCAAACTCTGCTCTCTGCAATGGTCCTTCTGCATCCCAGTTTCCAACCACTATTCTATGCAACAGTCCTTAGTACCCTAGGCTCCAAACTCTGCTCTCTGTAACAGTTCTTCTGTACTGCAGTCTCCAAACTCTGCTGTCTGTAACGGTCCTTCTGCACCCCAGTCTCCAAAATCTACTCTCCATATCAGTTATTCTGCACCCCAGTCTCCAACCTATGCTCTCTGTAACAGTCCTTCTGCACCTAAGTCTCCAACCTGTGCTCTCTGCAACAGTCCTTCTGCACCCCAGTCTCCAACCTCTTCTCTCTGCAACAGTCTTTTTACACCCCAGTCTCGAACCATTGCTCTCTGCAACGATCCTTCTGCATCCAAGTTTCCAACCTCTGCTCTCTGCTACAGTTCTTCTGCACCCCAGTCTCCAACCTCTGCTCTCTGCAACATTTCTTGTGCACCCCAGTCTCCAACCTGTGTTCTCTGTAACTGTCCTGCTGCAACCCAGTCTCCAACCTCTGCTCTCTGTAGCGATCCTTTTGCACCTCAGTCTTCAACCTCTGCTCTATGCAACGATTTTTCTCCGCCTCAATCTCCAAGTTCTGCAATCTGTAACGGTCCTTCTGCACCCTAGTCTTCAGCCTCTGTTCTCTGAAATGATCCTTCTGCACCTCAGTCTCCAAACTTTTCTCTCTGTAACAATCTTTCTGCACCCCAGTATCTAACATCTGCTCTCTGCATCGATCCTTTTTCTCCACAGGTTCCAACTTCTTCTCTCTTCAATGGTCCTTCTGCACTCCAGAATCCGACCTCTGCTCTGTGTAACAGTCCTTCTGCACCTCAGTTTCCAAACTCTGCTCTCTGCAACAGTCCTTCTGCACCACAGTCTCCAACCTCTGCTCTCGGTAACAGTTCTTTTGCACCCCAATCTTCAAACTCTTCTCTCTGTAAACTCCTTCTGCACCCAGTCTCCACACTCTGATCTCTGTAACAATCCTTCTGGACCTCAGTCTTCAACCTCTGCTCTCTACAACAGTCCTTCTGCTCCTAAGTCTCCAACCTCTAATCTCTGTAAAAGTACTTCTGCACCTCAGTCTCCAAACTCTGCTCACTGTAACAGGCCTTCTGCACCCCAGTCTTCAACCTGTGCTCTCTGCAATGATTCTTTTGCACCCCAGTCTTCAAACTCTGCTCTCTGTAACAGGCCTTCTGCACCCAAGTCTCCAACCTGTGCTCTCTGCAACGATCCTTCTGCACCCTAGTCTCAAAACTCTGCTCTCTGTAACAGTCATTCTGCACTCCAGGATCCAATATCTGCTCTCTGCTACAGTCCTTCTGCACCTCAGTCTGAAAATTCTGCTCTCTGGAAAAATCCTTCTGCACCCCAGTTTCCAAAGTTTGCTCTCTGTAACAGACCTTCTGAACCTCAGACTCCAAAATGCTCTCTCTAAGATCCTTCTGCAACCCAGTCTCGAAAATGTGCTATCTGTAACAGTGCTTCTGCACCCCAGTATCAAAACTCTGCTCTCTGTAACAGACCTTCGGCACCCCACTCTCCAAACTCTGCACTCTATAACAGGCGTTCTGCAACCCAGTCACCAATATCTTCTCTCTGCAACGATTCTTTATCACCTCAGTCTCCATCCTCTATTCTCTGCAAAAGTCTTTCTGCACCCAAGTCTTCAACCTCTGGTCTCTGTTACAATCCTTCTGTACCACACTCTCAAACCTCTCCTCTTTGTAAAGGTCCTTTTTCACCCCAGTCTCCAATGTCTGCTTTTTGTATCAGTCGTTCCGCACCTCAGTCTCCATCCTCTGCTCTCTGCAACAGTCCTGCTGCACCCCTGTCGCCAACCTCTGCACTCTGCAATATTTTTTCTGCACCCCAGTCTCTAAACTCTGCTCTTTGTAACTGTCTATCTTACCACAGTCTCCTACATTTGCTCTCTGAAACGATCCTTCTGCACCTCAGTCTCCAACTTTTGCTCTCTGCAATGAACCTTCTGCACCTCAGTTTGCAATCTCCTCTCTCTGTAAAAATCTTTCTGCAACTCAGTCTCCAACCTCTGCTTTTTGTGACAGTCCTTCTGCACCCCAGTCTCCAACATCTGCTCTCTGCAATGATTCTTTTTCTACCTAGTCTCCAATCTCTTCTCCCTGTAACAGTCCTTTTGTATCGCAGTCTCCAACCTCTTCTCTTTGTAACGGTGCATCTGCTCCCCACTTGCCAACCTCTGCTTTCTGTAACAGTCCTTCCACACCCCAGTCTCTAAACACTTCTCTCTGCAATTATCCTTCTGGACCTCAGACTCTAAACTCTGCTCTGTGCAACAGTCCTTCTTCACCGCAGTCTCCAGATTCTGCTCTCTGTATGATCTTTTTGCATCCCAGTCTTCAACCTCTGCTCTCTGTAACAGTCCTACTGCACCCCAGTATCCAACCTCTGCTCTCTGTAACAATCCTTCTGAACCTCAGTCTCCAATGTCCGCTCTCTGTAACAGTCCTTCTGCACCCCAGTCTCCAACATCTGCTCTCCGTAACGGTCCTTCTGCAGACAGGCTCCAAACTCTGCTCTCTGCTACAGTCCTTCTTCACCCCAGTCTCAAACCTCTTCTCTCTGCAACATTTCTTCTGCACCCCTGTCTCCAACCAGTGCTCTCGGCAACTGTCCTGCTGCACCCCAGTCTTCAACCTCTGCTCTCTTTAGCGATCCTTCTGCACCTCAGTCTTCAACCTCTGCTCTCTGAAACGATACTTCTTCACAACGGTCTCCAACCTCTGCTCTCTGCAACAGTCCTTCTGCACCCCAGTCTCGAAGATCTGCTCTCTGTAACAGTCCTTCTGCACAACAGTGTTCAAACTCTGCTCTCTTTAAAAATTCTTCTTCACCTCAGTCTCTAAACTCTGTCCTCTGTAACAGGCCTTCTGCACCCCAGTCTCCAACCTCTTTTCTCTGTAACAGTTCTTCTGAACCCCAATCTCCGAACTCTGCACTATGTAAAATTCCTTCTGCACCCCAGTCTTCATCATCTGCTCTATGTAAGAATCCTTTTGAACCCCAGTCTCCAACCTCTGCTCTCTTTAGCGATCCTTCTGCATCCCAGTCTTCAACCTCTCCTCTCTGTAAAAGTCCTTCTCCACCTCATTCTCGAAGTTCTGCAATCTGTAACAGTCCTTCTGCACCCCAGTCTCCAACCTCTGCTCTCTGAAACTATCCTTATGCACGTCAGTCTCCAACCTCCGCTCTCTGTAATAGTCTTCCTGCACCCCAGTCTCAAACATTTGCTCTCTGCAACGACCCTTCTTCTTGCCAGGTTCCAAGCTCTGCTCTCTGCAACGGTTTTTCTGCACCCCATTCTCCAACCTCTGCTCTCGGTAACAGTTGTTCTATAACCCAATCTCAAAACTCTGCTCTCTGTAACACTCCTTCTGCTCCCCAGTCTTCACCCACTGATCTCTGTAACAATCCTTCTTGTCCTCAGTCTCCAAACTCTTCTCTCTACAACAGTCCTTCTACTGCTAAGTCTCCAAACTCTATGCTCTGTAAAAGTCCTTCTGCACCTCAGTCTCCAAACTCTGTTCTCTGTAAAATCCTCCTTCAACCCATTCTTCAAACTCTGCTCTCTGTACCAGTCCTTCTGCACCCCAGTCTCCAAAATCTGCTCTCTGTAACAGGCCTTCTGCACCCCAGGATCCAATCTGTGCTCTCTGCAATGATCCTTCTGCACCCCAGTCTATAAACTCTGCTCTCTGTAACATTCTTTCTGAACCCCAGGATCCAACATTTGCTCTCTGCTACAGTCTTTCTGCACCTCAGTCTGAAACTTCTGCTCTCTGCAACAATCCTTCTGCACCCCAGTTTCCAAACTTTGCTCTCTTTAACAGTCCTTCTGAACCTCAGTCTCCAAAATGCTCTCTGTAAGATCCTTCCTCAACCTTGTCTCAAAACTGTGCTATCTGTAAATGTGCTTCTGCACCCCAGTCTCCAAACACTGCTCTCTCTAACAGGCTTTCTGCACCCCACTCTTCAAACTCTGCAATCTGTAACAGGATTTCTGCACCCCAGTCTCAAACCCCTGTTCTCTGCATCAGTCCTTCTGCACCCAAGTCTCCAACCTCTGCTCTCTGTAACAGACGTTCTATACCGCAGTCTCCAACTTCTGCTCTCTGCAACTATCCTTCTGAACCTTAGTCTCCAATATCTGCTCTCTGCAACAGTCCTTCTGAACCCCAGTCTCCACACTCTGATCTCTGTAACAGTCCTTCTGGAACTCAGTCTCAAACCTCTGCTATTTGTATCACACCTTCTGTACCCCAGGCTTCAACCTCTGCTCTCTGTAAACGTCCTTCTGCACCGCAGTCTCTATCCTCTGCTCTATGCAACAGTCTTTCTGCACCCCAGTCTCCAAACCCTTCACTCTGCATCATTCCTTCTGCACCCCAGTATCCTACCTCTGCTTCCTAACAATCCTTCTGCACCTCAGTCTCCAAACTCTGCTCTTTGCAATGGTCCTTCTGCACCCCAGTCTCCAACCTCTGTTCTCTGCATAAGTCCTTCTGCCCCACAGTCTCCAACATCTGCTCTCCGTTACAGTCCTTCTGTAAATCAGTCCCAAAAATCTGTAATGGTCCTTATGCACCGAAGTCAACAACTTTTGCTTTCTGTATCAGTTCTCCTGCACCCCAGTTTCCAACCTCTGCTCTCTGTAACAGTCCTTCTGCACCTCAGTCTCCAAACTCTGCTCTCTGCAACAGTCTTTTTGCACCGCAGTCTCCACATTCTGCTCTCTGTAACATTTCTTCTGCACCTTAGTCTCCATCTGTCTTCTCTGTAACTGTCCTTCTGAACCCCCTTCTTCATCCTTCGCTCTCTGTAATGATCATTCTGCACCACAGTCTCAAAACTCTGCTCTCTGCAAAGATCCTTATGCACGTCAGTCCACACACTCTGCAGTCTGCAGTTATCCTTTTGCACCTCCGTCTCCAAGCTCTGCTCTCTGTAACAGGCCTCCTGCACCCCAGTCTCAAACATCTCCTCTCTGAAACGACCCTCTGCACCGCAGTCTCCAAACTCTGCTCTCTGCAACAGTCCTTTGCACCCCAGTTTCCAACCTCTGCTCTCTGTAAGATCCTTTTGCACCCCAGTCTCTAAACTCTGCTGTCTGAAAAATCATTCTACACCTCAGTCTCAAACCTCTGCTTTCTACAAAATTTGTTCTGCACCCAAGTCTCCAAAACCTTTTCTCTGCAATAGTCCTTCTGCACCCTAGTCTCCAAACTCTGCTCTCTATAACAGTCCTTCTGTACCGCAGTCCCCAATCTCTGCTGTCTGTAATGGTCCTCCTGCACCCCAGTCTCCAAACTCTGCTCTCTTTAACAGTCCTTCTACACCTCAGTCTCCAACCTCTGCTCTCTGCAAGTCCTTCTACACCCCAGTCTCAAAAAACTGCTCTCTGCAACAGTCCTTCTACACCCAAGTCTCCAACCTCTACTCTCTGCAAAGATCCTACTGCACCCCAGTCTCCAACGTCTGCTCTCTGTAACAGTCCTTCTGCACTCCAGTCTCCAACATCTGGTCTCTATAAGATCCTTCTGCACCCCAGTTTCCAAACTCTGCTCTTTGTGACATTCCTTCGGCACCCCAGTCTCCAAGCTCTACTCTCTATAACAGTCCTTCTGTACCACACTCTCCAAACTCTGCTCTCTCTAATGATCTTTCTGCACCTCAGTCTCCAACCTCTGCTCTCTTTAACAGGCCTTCTACACCCCAGTGTCCAACCTATGCTCTCTGTATAAGTTCTTCTGAACCCCAGTCTCCAAAGTATGCTCTCTGTAACACTCCTTCTGCTCCCCAGTCTCCATCGTTTGCTCTCTGTAAGAATCTTTCTGCACCCCAGTCTCCAACGTCTTCTCTCTGTAAAAGTCCTTCTGCAACTCAGTCTCCAAACTCTGCTCTCTGTAACGATTCTTCAGCACCTCGGACTCCAAACTCTGCCCTCTGTAACAGGCCTTCTGCACCCCAGTCTCCAACCTCTGCTCTCTGGGTCAGTCTTTCTGCACCCCAGTATCCTACCTCTGCACTCTGTAACAATCCTTCTGCACCCCAGTCTCCAAACTCTGCTCTCTGCAATAGTTCTTGTACACTCCAATCTCAAACCTCTACTCTCTGCAACAGTCCTTCTGCACCCCAGTCACCAACATAGGATCTCTGCAACAGTTCTCCTCCACCCCAGTCTCCAAACTCTGATCTCTGTAACAGTTTTTCTGCACTTCAGTCTCTAAATTTTGCTCTATGCAAGAGTCCTTCTGCACCTTAATCTCCAAACTCTGATCTCTCCAAGAGTTTTTCTACACCCAAGTCTCCAAACTCTGCTCTTTTAAACAGTCCTTCTTCACCTCAGTCTGCAAATTTTGCTCTCTGCAACAGTCCTTCTGCACCTTAATCTCCAACCTCTGCTCTATGAAAGAGTTCTTTTAAACCCAAGTCTCCAAACTCTGCTCTCTGAAACAGTCCTTCTGCACCTCAGTCTAAAAACTCTGCTCTCTGCAACGGTCTTTCTTCACCTCAGTCTTCTACATCTACTCTCTGCAACAGTCATTCTGCACCTCAGTCTCCAACTTCTTCTCTGTGTAAGATCCTTCTGAAAACCAGTCTTCAAACTCTGCTTTCTGTAACAGTACATCTGCACCCCAATCTCCAAACTCTGATCTTTGTAACAGATCAAACCTCTTCTCTCTGTAACAGTTTTTATGCAACCCATTCTCCACACTCTGCTCTCTGCAACGATCCTTCTGCACCCACTTTTCCAAACTCTGCTCTCCGCAACAGTCCTTCTGCACCCAAGTTTCCAAAGTCTTTTCTCTGTAAGATCCTTCTGCACCCAGTTTCCAAACTCTTCTCTCTGTAACATTCCTTCTGCACTCCAGTCTCCAAACTCTACTCTCTGCAATGGTCCATTTGCACAGAAGTCTCCAATCTCTGTTCTCTACAACAGTTCTTCTGTACCACAGTCTTCAACCTTTATTCTCTTTAAGGGTCCTACTTCACTCCAGTCCTCAACCTTTGCTTTCTGTATCAGTCCTTCTGCAACATAGTCTCCAAACTCTGCTCTATGTAAAAGTCCTTCTTCATCTCACTCTTAAACCTCTGCTCTCTGCAACAGTTCTTCTGCACCCCAGTATTCAACATTACTCTCTGCCACAGTCCTTCTCCACCCCAGTCTCCAAACTCTGCTCTCTGTAACAGTCTTTATGTACTGCAGTCTCCAAACTCTGCTCTCTGTAACGATCCTTCTGCTCCCCAGTCTCGGAACTCTGCTTTCTCTATCAGTTTTTCTGAACCCAGTCTCCAAACTCTGCTCTCTGTAACAGTCTTTCTGCGCCCCAATCTCCAACTTCTGCTCTTTTCTACAGTCCTTCTGCACCTCAGTGTCTAACCTCTGCTCTCTGTAAGATACTCCTAAAACCCTGTCTCCAACCTGTGCTTTCTGCAATGGTCCTTCTGCACCCAAGTCTCCAACCTCTGTTCTCTATAACAGTCCTTCTGCACCTCACTCTGCAACCTCTGCTCTCTGCAACAGTCTTTCTGCACACCGGTCACTAAACTCTGCTGTCTGAAACAGTCCTTTTGCACCACATGATCCAACATCTGCTCTATGCTACATTCCTTCTTCACCTCAGTCTGCAACCTCTGCTCTCTGCAATACTCCTTCTACATCCAAGTCTCCAATCTCTGCTCTCTCCAACAGTCCTTTTGCACCACAGACTCCAAAATCTCTTCTCTAAAAGAGTTCTTCTCCACCCCAGTCTTAAACCTCAGCTCTCTGCAACTATCTTTCTGCACCCAGATCACCAAAGTCTGCTTTCTGTATCAGCCCTTCTGCACCCCAGTCTTCAACCTCTGCTATCTGTAACCAGTATTTATGCACCTCAGTCTCCAACCTCTACTTTCTGCAGCAGTCTTTCTTCACCCCAGTCTCCAACATCTTCTCTTGGCAACAGTTCTTCTGGACGCGAATATTCAACCTTTACTCTCTGCAACAGTCCTTCTACACCCCAGTCTCCCATCTCTGCTCTCTGTAACAGGCCTTCTGCACCCCAGTATAAAACCTCTGCTCTCTTTAAAAGTCCTTCTGAACCTCAGTCTGAAAACTCTGCTCACTTTAACGATCCTTCTGCACCTCAGTCTCCAACCTCTGCTCTCTGTAACAGTCCTTCTGTACCTCAGTCTCCAAACTCTGCTTTCTGTAAGATCCTTTTGCAACCCAGTCATTAACCTCTTCTCTCTGTAACTGACCTTCTGCACCCCATTCTCCAAGCACTGCTCTCAGTAACAGGCCTTCTGCATTCCAAGTTCCAAACTCTGCTGTCAGTAACAGGCCTTTTGACCCCAGTCTCAAAACTCTTCTCTCTTCAAAGATTCTTCTGCACCCCAGTCACCAACCTCTCATCTCCGCAAAAGTCCTTCTGCACCCTAGTCTCAAACCTTTGCTGTCTGTAAGATTCTTCTGCACCCCAGTCACCAACCTCTCATCTCCGCAAAAGTCCTTCTGCACCCTAGTCTCAAACCTTTGCTGTCTGTAAGATCCTTCTGCACACTTGTCTCTGACCTCTGCTCTCTGTAACAGTCCTTCTGTAAAGCAGTCTCCAACCTCTGGTCTCTGTATGGGTCCTTCTGCACCTCAGTCTCCAACCTCTGCACTCTGTATCACTCCATCTGAACCAAAGTCTCCAAACTTTGCTCTCCGCAACAGTTTTTCTGCACCTCAGTCTTCAACCTGTGCTCTCTGTAAAAGTCCTACTGCATCCCAGTCTTCAACCTGTGCTCTCTGTAAAAGTCCTTCTGCACGATAGTCTCCATATTCTGCTCTCTTTAACGATCCTTCTGCAACCCAGTCTCCAACCTCTGCTCTCTGCAATGATCATTCTTCATCCCAGTCTCCAACCTCTGCTCTCTTTAACTATCCTTCTGCACCCCAGTCACCAACCTCTTCTCTATGCAAAAATCCTTCTGCACCCAAGTTTCCAACATCTGCTCTCTGCAACAGTTTTTCTACACCCCACTCTTCAACTTCTGCTCTCTGCAACAGTCTTTCTACACCCCAGTCTCCATACTCTGCTCGCCCCAACGATCCTTCTGCACCCCATTCTCCACCCTCTGTTCTCTAAAACAGTTATTCTGCACACCAGTCTCCAACCTCTGCTCTCTGTAACAGTCCTTCTGTAACGCAGTCTCCAACCTTTGTTCTTTGTAAGGGTCCTTTTAGACCCCGCTATCCAAACTCTGCTTTCTGTATCCTTCGTTTTCTACCACAGTCTCCAAACTCTGCCCGCCGTAACAGTCCGTCTGCAACTTAGGCTGAAAACAGTACTTCTTCACTCCAGTCTTTATCCTCTGCTATCTCCAACAGTCCTTTTGCACCACAGACTCCAACATCTGCTCTCTAAAACAGTTCTTCCCCACCCCAATCTCCAACCTCTGCTCTCTGTAAAAGTCCTTCTGTACTGCATTCTCCAAACTCTGCTCTCTGTAAGGGTCTTTCTGAACCCGAGTCTCCAAACTCTGCTTTCTGTGTCAGTTCTTCTGCACCCAGGTCTCCAACCTCTGCTCCCTGTATCAATCCTTCTGCACCTCAGTCTCCAAGTCTGCTCTCCACAACGGTCCTTCTGCACCTCAGTCTCCAACCTTTTCTCTCTGTAACAGTGCTTATGCACCTCAGTCTCCAAATTCTGCTCTCTGTAGCAGTCCTTCTGCACCCCAGTCTCCAAACACTGCTCTCTGTAACAGGCCTTCTTCACCACAGTCTCCAACCTCTGTTTTCTGTATCAGTCCTTCTGTACCCCAGTCTCCAACCTGTGCTCTCTGCAACGATTCTTCTGCACCACAGTCTTCAACCTATTCTCGCTGCAACAGTCCTTGTGCACCCCAATCACCAACATCTGCTCTCTGCAAGAGTTCTTCTGTACATCAGTCTGAAAACTCTACTCTCTACAACAATCGTTCTACACCCCAGTCTCCAACCTCTGCTCTCTGTAACAGTCCTTCTGTACCTCAGTCTCGAACCTCTGCTTTCAGTATAACCCTTCTGAAACCCAGTCTGCAAACTCTGCTCTCTGTAACAGGCCTTCTGCACTCCAGTCTCCAACCTCAAATTCTGTAACAGTCCTTTTGTACTGGAGTCTCTTATCACTGCTCTCCATAATGGTCCTTTTGTACCGGAGTCTCCTACCTCTGCTCTGTATAACGGTCCTTCTGCACCCGAGTCTCCAACATCTGTTTTCTTTATCAGTCCTTCTGCACCCCAGTCTCCAACCTCTGCTTTCTGCAACTGTCCTTCTGATCCCCAGTCTCCAAGCTCTGCTCTCTGCAACATTCCTTCTGCACCCCAGTCACCAAGCTTCACTCACTGTAACATCCTTTTGCACACCAGTCTCCAACCTCTTCTGGCTGTAACAGTCCTTCTTCAACCCACTCTCCAAACTCTGCTCTCTGTAACAATTATTCTGCACCTCAGTCTCCAACAACTGCTCTCTGCAACGGTCCTTCTGCACCCCAGTCTCAATCCTCTGCTCTCTGCAACGATCCTAATGCACCTCAGTCTTCAACATCTGCTCTTTGTAACAGGCATTCTTAACCCCATTCTCCAAACTCTGCTCTCTGTAAGACTCCTTCTGCACCGCAGTCTTCAAAATCTGCTCTCTGCAACGATCCTTCTGAACCCCAGTCTCCAACGTCTACTCTCTGCAACAGTTCTTCTGAACCCAAGTCTCCAAATTCTGGTATTTGCAACAGTCCCTCTGAACCTCAGTCTAAAAACTCTTCTCTCTGCAATGATCCTTCTGCAACCCAGTCTCCAAACTCTGTTCTCTGTAAGATCCTTCTGAAACCCAGTCTCCAAAGTCTGCTCTCTGTACCAGTCATTCTGCACCCCAGTCTCAAACCTCTGATCTCTGTAACAGTCTTTCTGCAAACCAGTCTCCAACCTCTGCTCTCTGCAATGATCATTCTGCACCCTGTCTCCAACCTCTGCTCGCTTCATCAGTTTTCATGCACCCAGTCTTCAACATCTGCTCTCTGCAACAGTTTTTCTGTACCTCAATATAAAAACTCTGCTCTGCAAAATCCTTCTGCACCCCAGTCTCCAACCTCTGCTTTCTGTAACAGTCCTTCTGTACCTCAGTCTTCAACCTCTGCTTTCTATAAGACCCTTCTGAAACCCAGTCTTTAAACTCTGCTCATTGTAACAGTGCTTCTGCACCCCAGTCTCCAATGTCTGCTCTCTGTAATAGGCCTTCTTCACCCCAGTTTCCAACGTCTGCTCTCTTTAGAGGCCTTTTGCACCCCAGTCTCCAACCTCTGCTGTCTTAAAAAGTCCTTCTGCACCCCAGTCTCCAACCTGTGCTCTCTTTAACAGTACTTCTGCTCCCCAGTCTCCAAACTCTGTTCTCTGTAACACTACTTCTGTTTTGGAGTCTCCACCATGTGTTCTCAGAAACACTGCTTTTCCACCCCAGTCTCCAAACTCTGCTCTCTGTAACACTCCTTCTGTACCGGAGTCTCCAACCTCTGCTCTCTGTAATGGTTCTTATGCACCCCAGTCTCCAACATCTGCTTTCTCTATAATTCCTTCTGCACCCGAGTCTTTAACCTCTGCTCTCTTTAACAGTCCTTCTGCATCTCAATCTCCAACCTCTGCTCTCTGCCCAATTCCTATTGCACCCAGTCTCCAACCTGTGCTCTCTGTAACAGTACTTCTGCTCCCCAGTCTCCAACCTCTGCTCTCTGTAACACTCCTTCTGTACTGGAGTCTCCAACATCTGTTCTCAGCAACATTGCTTTTGCACCCCAGTCTCCAAACTCTGCTCTCTGTATCACTTCTTCTGTACCGGAGTCTCCAACCTCTGCTCTCTGTAACTGTTCATATGCACCCCAGTCTCCAACATCTGCTTTCTCGATAAGTCCTTCTGCACCCCATTCTTTAACCTCTGCTCTTTTAACAGTCCTTCTACACCTCATTCTCCAACCTCTGCTCTCTGCCCAATTCCTATTGCACCCAGTCTCCAACCTGTGCTCTCTGTAACAGTACTTCTGCTCCCCAGTCTCCAACCTCTGCTCTCTGTAACACTCCTTCTGTACTGGAGTCTCCAACATTTGTTCTCAGCAACAGTGATTTTGCACCCCAGTCTCCAAACTCTGCTCTCTGTAAAACTCTTTCTGTACCGGAGTCTCAAACCTCTGCTCTTTTTAACAGTCCTTCTGCACCTCAGTCTCCAACCTCTGCTCTTTGCCCAATTCCTATTGCACCCAGTCTCCAACCTGTGCTCTCTGTAAAAGTCCTTCTGCACCCCAGTCTCCAACCTCTGCTCTCTTTCACGATGTTTCTGCACCCCAGTCTCGAACCTCATCTCTCTGCAACGATCCTTCTGCACCTCATTCTCCAACCTCTGCTCTCGGCAATGATCCTTCTGCACCCCAGTCTCAAACCTCTTCACTCTGTAACAGTCCTTCTGCACCTCAGTCTTCAACCTTCGATATCTGACCAGTCTTTTGCACCCCAATTTTCAACCTCTGCTCTCTGCAACAGTCCTTATATACCCAAGTCTCAAAACTCTGCTCTCTGAAGAAGTCCTTCTTCACCCCACTCGCCAAACTCTGCTCTCTGTAACAGTACTTCTGCACCCCAGTCTCCAAACTCTGCTCTCTGTAACAGGCCTCTTCACCCCAGTCTCCAATCTTTGCTCTCTGTAAGAGTCCTTTTGCACCCCAGTCTCCAACCTCTTCTCGCAGCAATGGTCCTTATGCACCCCAGTCTCAAATTTCTGTTCTCTGCAACAGTCTTTCTGCACCACAGTCTGAAACATCTGCTCTCTGTAACAGTCCTTCTGTACTGCAGTCTCTAACCTCTGCTCTCTCTAACGGTCTTTCTGCACCCCAGTCTCCCTCCTCTTCTTTCTGTATCAGTCCTTCTGCACCCTAGTATCCAAATTCTGCTCTCTGTAACTGTACTTCAGCACCTCAGTCTCCAAATTCTGCTCTCTGTTTCAGTCCTTCTGCACCCCAGTTTTCAAACTCTGCTCTCTGTAACTTTAATTCTGCACCTCAGTCTTCAAAAACTGCTTTCTGCAACAGTCCTTCTGCACTCCAGTCTCCAAATTCTGCTCTTTGGAAGATACTTCGGTACACCAGTTTCCAAACTCTGTGCTCTTTAACATTCCTTTTGCACCCCAGTCTCCATGCTCTGCTCTCTGCAATGGTCCCTCTGCTCCCCAGTCTTTAACCTTGTTCTAAACAACAGTTCTTCTACACCGCAGTCTTCAACCTCTGTTCTCTGTAAGGGTCCTTCTGCACCCAAGTCTCCAACCTCTGCTCTCTGTAACAGTCCTTCTGTACTGCAGTCTCCAAACTCTGCTCTCTGTAACAGTCCTTCTACACCCCAGTCTCCAAACTCTGCGTTATGTATCAGTAATTCTGAACCCCACTCACCAACCTTGCTCTCTGTAACAGTCCTTCTTCACCTCAGAATCCAACCTTTGTTATCTGCAACAGTCCTTCAGCGCCTCAGGTCTCTAACCTAGCTCTCTGTAAAATACTTCTGCTACTCAGTCCTCAAACTCTGCTATTTGTAACATTCCTTCTGCACCAAAGTCTCCAACCTCTGCTATCTGCAATGATATTTCTGCACCACAGTGTCCAACCTCTGCTCGCTGCAACAGTCCACCAACTTCTGTTCTTTGTAACAATCCTTTTGCACCTCAGTCCCCAAATTCTGCTCTCTGCAATCTTCCGTCTGCAGCCCATTTTCCAACCTCTCCTCTATGTAACAATCGTTTTGCACACCAGTCTCCAACGACTGCTCTCTGCCACGATTTTTTTGCAACCCAGTCTTCAACCTCTGCTCTCTGCAAAGTCTTTCTACACCCCAGTCTCCAACATCTGCTCTCTGAAACAGTCCTTCTTCACCTCAGTCTAAAAACTCTGCTCTCTTCAGCTATTCTTCTACACCCCAGTCTCCAAACTCTGCTTTCTGTAACAGTCCTTCGGCATCTCAGTCTCCCACCTCTGCTCTCTGTAACAGTCTTTCTGCACCCCAGTCTTCAATCTCTGCTCTCTGTAAGATCCTTCTGCACCCCAGTTTTCAAACTCTGCTCTCTGTAAAATTTTTTCTCCACCCCAGTCTCCAAACTCTGCTCTCTGCAACTGTCCTTCTGCACGCCAGTCTCTAACCTGTGTTCTCTGTAACAGTCCTTCTGTACCCCAGTCTCGAGCCTCTGCTCTCTGATACAGTTCTTCTGTACCTCAATCTCCAACCTCTGGTCTCTGTAACAGTCCTTCTGCACCCCAGTCTCCAACCTCTGCTCGCTGTTAAAGGCCTTCTGCAGCCCAGTCTCCAAACTCTTCTCTCTGTAACAGGCCTTCTGCGTCCCTGTCTCCAAAGTCTTCTCTCTGCAACGATCCTCCTCCAACCCAGTATCCAACCTCTGGTCTGTGCAACAGTTTGTGTGCACCCCAGTCTCCAAACTCTGCTCTCCTAAGATCTTTCTGCACCCCAGTCTCCAAACTCTGATCTCTGTAACAGGCCTTCTACACCCCAGTCTCCAACATCTGTTCTCTGTAAGAATCTTTCTGCACCTTAGTCTCCATGATCTCCTCTCTTCAACGGTCCTTGTGCACCGCAGTCTCCAACCTCTGTTGTCTGCAAAAGACCTTCAGCAACTCAGTCTCCAAATTCTGCTCTCTGCAACATTTTTTCTGCACCCCAGTATTTAAGATAAGTTCAATGCAACAGATCTTCTGCACCCCAGTCTCCAACATCTACTCTCTGAAACAGTTCTTCTCCACCAAGTCTCCAAACTCTGCAATCTGTAACAGTCCTTCTGTACTGCAGACTCCAACCTCTGCTCTCTGTAACGGTCCTTCTGCAACCCAGTCTCCAACTTCTGCTTTCGGTATCAGTCCTTCTGCACCCAGTCTCAAAACTCTGCTCTCTCTAACAGTCCTTCTACATTTCAGTCTCTTACCTATGCTCTCTGCAAAAGTCATTCAGCACCCCCGTCTCCAACTTCTTGCCCCTGCAACAGTCCATCTACACCCCAGTCTCCAAAGTCTGCTATCTGCAACAGTCCTTCTGCACCCCAGTCTCCAAACTATGCTCTCTGTAACAATGCTACTGCATCTGAGTCTCCAACCTCTACTTTATTAAACAGGCCTTATACACCCCAGTCTCCAAAGTCTGTTTTATATAACAATCCTTCTGCACCCCAGTATCTAAACTCTGCTCTCTACAACGATCCTTCAGCACCCCAGTCTCCACCCTCTGCACTTTGCAACAGTCCGTCTGCACCCCAGTCTCCAACATGTGCTCTCTAAAACAGTCCTTCTGCACCTCAATCTTCAACATCTGCTCTCTGTACCAGTCCTGCTACACCTCGGTCTACAATCTCTGCTCTTCGTAAGATCCTTCTGCAACCTTGTCTAAAAACTCTGCTCTCTGTAACAGTTCTTCTGCACCCCAGTTTCCAAACTCTGCTCTCTGCAACGATCCTTGTGCACCCTAGTCTCCAAACTCTGCACTCTGAAACAGTCCTTCTGCACCCAAGTCTCCAACCTCTGCTTTCTGTATCAGTCCTTCTGCACCCCAGTCTCCAACCTCTGCTCTCTGTAACAGTCCTTCTTAACCTCAGTCTCCAAACTCTACTCTCGGCCACAGTCCTCCTGCACCAAGGTCTCAAATATCTACTCCCTGCAAAATTTCTTCTGCACCTCAATCTCAAACCTCTACTCTCTGTAACAGTCCTACTGCACCTTAGTCTCCAACATTTCCACTTTGTATAATTTTTCTGCAACCCAGTCACAAAACTCTGCCCTCTGTATCAGTCCTTTTGCACTCCTTCTCCAAACTATGTTCTCTGTAACAGTCTTTTTGCACCCCAGTCTCAATACTCTGCTCTCTACAACGATTCTTCTGCACCCCAGTCTCCATCCTCTGCTCTCTGCTTATGTCCTTCTCCACCCCAGTCTCAAAACTCTGCTCTTTGTAACAGTCCTCCTGTAGTGCAGTATCTAAAATCTGCTCTCTGTAAGGGTCCTTCTGCACCCCAGTCTACAACCTCTGCTCTCTGTAACAGTCCTTCTCCACTTCAGTCTCCAACCTCTGCTCTCTGGAGCAGTCCTGTGGAACCTTAATCTCCAAATGCAACTCTCTGCAACAGTCTTTCTCCACCCCAGTCTCCAACATCTGCTATCTACAGCAGTTCTTCTGAACCCCAGTCTCCAATCTCTGCTTTCTGTAACAGTACATCTGCACTCAAGTCTCAAAACACTACTCTCTGTAACAGTTTTTCTCCACGTCTGTCTCCAACTTCTGCTCTCAGAAACAGTCCTTCTCCACCCCAATCTCTAACGTCTTCTCTCCGCAACAGTTCTTCTGGACCCTAGTCTCCAACCCCTACTCTCTGCAACAGTCCTTCTGCACCCCAGTCTCCAACCTCCTCTATGCAACAGTCCTTCTGCACCCCAGTCTCCAACCTCCTCTATGCAACAGTCCTTCTGCACCACAGTCTTTAACATCTGATCTCTGCAACAGTCCTTCTCGACCCCAGTCTTCAACCTCTGCTCTCTGTAACAGTCCTTCAGTACTCCAGTTTCCAAACTATTCTCTCGTTAACTGTCCTTCTGAATACCAGTCTCCAAACCCTGCTTTCTGTATCAGTCCTTCTGCACTTACTTCTCCAACGTCTGCTCTCTGTACAGTCCTTCTGCACCTCAGTCTTCAAATTCTGCTCTCTGCAACAGTTTTTTGGCACCCCAATCTCCAACCGCTGTTCTCTGCAACAGTCCTTCTACACCCAAGTTTCCAACCTCTGCACTCTGCAACAGTCCTTCTGCACCTCAGTCTCCAACCTCTGCTCTCTGCAATGGTCTTTCTACACCTCAGTCTTCAACATCTACTCTCTGTAACAGTCCTTCTGCACCTCAGTCTTCAAACTCTGCTCTCTGTATGATCCTTTTGAAAAGAAGTCACCAAACTCTGCTTACTGTAACAGTCCTTCTGCACCCCAGTCTCCAAACTCTGCTCTCTTTAACAGACCTTCTGCACACCAGTTTCCATCCTCTGCTCGCTGTAACAGGCCTTCTGCACCCAAGTTTCTGAACTCTGCTCTCTTTAACAGTCCTTCTGCACCACAGTCTCCAACCTCTGCTCTGTGTAACAGTCATTCTGCACGTCAGTCTCCAAACTCTGCTCTCTGTAAGATCCTTCTGCACCCCAGTCTCCAAAATCTGCTCTCAGTATAAGTCCTGCACCCCTGTCTCTAAACACTGCTCTTTTTAACAGTTTTTCTGCACATCAGTCTTGAACAACTGCTCTCTGAAACAGTCTTTCTGCACCCCAGTCTCTAACCTCTGCTCTCTTGAACACTCCTTGTATACCCCAGTCTCTATAATCTGCAACGATCGTCCTGCACCCCAGTCTTCAACGTCTGCTCTCTGCAACAATCTTTCTGCACCCCAATCTCCAAACATTCCTCTGTGTTAGATCCTTCCGAATCCCAGTTTCCAAACTCTGCTCTCTGTAACATTCCTTCGGCAACTTAGTCTCCAATGTTTTCTCTCTGCAATGGTCCCTCTGCACCCCAGTCTCCAACCTTGTTCTCTACAACAGTTCTTCTGTAACGCAGTCTTCAACCTCTGTTCTCTGTAAGGGTCCTTCTGCACTCAGGTCTCCAACCTCTGCTCTCTGTAAAAGTCCTTCTGCACCCCAGTCTTCAACCTCTGCTCTCTGCAACAGTCATTTCTCACCCCAGTCTCTAAAATCTGCTCTCTGCAACAGTATTTTTCACCAAATTCTCCATCCTCTGCTCTTTGTTACAGTCCTTCTGCACCTCAGACTCCAACCTCTGCTCTCTGCAACAGTCCTTCTGCGCCCCAATCTCGAACCTCTGCTCTCTGCAACAGTCCTTCTGCACCTCAGAGTCAAAACTCTGCTCTCTGTGAGATCCTTATGAAACCCAGTCTACAAGCTATGCTTTCTGTAATGGTCCTTCTGCAACAGAGTCTCCCACCTCTGTTCTCTACAACACTTATTCTGCACCCCAGTCTCCAAACTCTGCTCTCTGTAACAGTCCTTCTGTTAATCAGTCTACAACCTCTGTTCTCTTTAAGGGTCTAAGTTCACACCATCTCCAAACTCTCCTTTCTGTATCAGTCCTTCTGAACCTCAGTCTCCAAACTCTGCTTTCTGTATCCGTCATTCTGCACGCCAGGCTTCCACCTCTGCTCTCTGTAACAGTCCATCTGCACCCCAGTCTCCAACTTCTGCTCTCTGTAACATTCCTTCTGCACATCAGTCTACAACCTATGCTCTTTGTAAGAGGCCTTCTGCACCACAGTCTCCGACCTCTGCTCTCTATAACAGGCCTTCGGCACCCCAGTCTTTAACCTCTGCTCTCAGTATCAGTCCTGCACCCCAGTTTCCAAACACTACTCTCTGTAACAGTTTTTCTGCACCACAGTCTTCAACAACTACTCTCTGCAACAGTCCTTCCGCACCCCAGTTTCCAACCTCTGCTCTCTAGAACAGTCCTTCTATACTCAATATTCTACTCTCTGTAACGATACTTCTGCACCCTAGTCTCCAAACTTTCCTCTCTATAAGATCCTTAAACCCCAGGTTCCAAAATCTGCTCTCTACAACAGTCCTTCTACACCTCTGTCTCTAAACTCTACTCTCTGAAACTGTCCTTCTGAACCTCAGTCTCCAACTTCTGCTCTCTGTAAGAGTCCTTCTGCACTCTAGCCTCAAACATCTCCTCGCTGCAACCGTCTTTCTGCAAGCCAGTCTTTAATGTCTTCACTCTCAACAGTCTTTCTGCACCTCACTCTGCAACCTCTGCTCTCTGCAACAGTTTTTCTGCACCCCAGTCTTAAACCTCTGCTCTCTGCAACAGTCCTTCCTCACCCAAGTCTCTGAAATCTGCTCTCTGCAACAGTACTTTTCCACCGATGTCTCCAACCTTTGTTCTCTGTAACAGTCCTTCTGCACCTCAGACTCCAACCTCTGCTCTCAGCAACAGTTCTTCTATGCCCCAATCTCAAACCTCTGCTCTCTGCAACAGTCCTTCTGGACCTCAGTGTCCAAACTCTGCTCTCTGGAAGATCCTTCTGAAACCCAGTCTACAAGCTATGCTTCCTGTAATGGTCCTTCAGCACCAAACTCTCCAACCTCTGTTTTCTAAAACATTTATTCTGCACCCCAATCTCCAACCTCTACTCTCTGTAACAGTCTTTCTGTACCGCAGTCTCCAACCTTTGTTCTCTGTAAGGGTCCTTGTGCACCCAATTTCCAACCTCTGCTTTTTGTATCAATCCTTCTGCAACCCAGTCTTCAAATTCTGCTTTCTGTGTCCAGTGCTCTGCACGCCAGTCTTAAACGTCTGCTCTCTGTAACAGTCCTTCTGCACCAAACTCTCCAACCTCTGTTCTCTAGAACAGTCCTTCTATACCCCAGTCTCCATAATCTACTCTGTGCAACGATCTTTCTGCACCCCAGTCTCCAACGTCTGCTCTCTGAAAAATTTCTTCTGCAACCCAGTCTCCAAACTTTCCTCTGTGTAACATTCCTTCTACACCCCAGTATCCATGTTTGCTCTCTGCAATGGTCTCTCTGCAGCCCAGTCTCCAACCTTGTCCTCTACAACAGTTCTTCTGTACCGCAGTCTTCAAACTCTGTTCTCTATAAGGGTCCTTCTGCACCCCAGTCTCCAACCTCTGCTTTCTGTATCAGTCTTTCTTTACCACAGTCTCCAAACTCTGCTCTCTGTAACAGTTTTTCTGCACCTCACTCTGCAACCTCTACTCTCTGCAACAGTCCTTCTGCAACCCAGTCGTCAACCTCTTCTCTCTGCAAAAGTCCTTCCTCACCCCAGTATCCAAAATATGCTCTCTGTAACAGTCATTTTCCACCGCAGTCTCCAACCTCTTCTCTCTGTAACAGTTCTTCTATACTGCAGTCTCCAACCTCTGCTCTCTGTAATGGTCCTTCTGCACCCCAGTCTCCAAACTCTGCTTTCTTTTTAAGTCCTTCTGTACCCCGGTCTCTAAACTCTGCTCTCTGTAAAAGTCTTTCTGCACCTCAGACTCCAAGCTCTGTTCTTGAGAACAGTCCTTCTATACCACAGTCTCCATAATCTGCTCTCTGCAATGATCCTTCTGCACCCCAGTCTCCAATGTCTATTCTGCAACAGTCTTTCTGCAACCCAGTCTTCAAATTCTGCTCTCTGTAAGATCATTCTGTACCCGAGTTTTCAACACTGCTCTCTGTAACATTCCTTCTGCACCCCTGTCTCCAACCTCTGCTCTCTGCAATGGTCTCTCTGAACCCCAGTCTGCAACCTTGTTCTCAAAATCACTTCTTCAGTACCGCAGTCTTCAACCTTTTTTCTCTGTAAGGGTCCTTCTTCACCCCAGTCTCCAACCTCTGCTTTCTGAATCAGTTTTTCTGCACCACAGTCTCCAAACCCTGCTCTCTGTAACAGTCCTTCTGCACCTCACTCTGCAATCTCTGCTCTCTGCATCAGTTCTTCTCCACCCCAGTCTCCAACATCTGCTCTTCGTAACAGTCCTTCTGTACTGCAGTCTCCAACCACTGTTCTCTGCAATGGTCCCTCTGCACCCGAGTCTCCATCCTTGATCTCAACAACAGTTCTTCTGTACTGCAGTCTTCAACCTCTGTTCTCTGTAAGGGTCCTTCTCCAACCCAGTTTCTAACCTCTGCTTTCTGTAACGGTCCTTCTGCCCTGAGTCTCCAAACTCTGCGTTATGTATCAGTAATTCTGCACCCCATTCTCCAACCTCTGCTCTCTGTAACAGTCCTTCTGTACCTCAGACTCCAAGATCTGTTCTCTGCAACAGTCCTACTGCGCCCCAATCTCCAAC